>NC_064634.1:456631047-456738284 GCF_023864275.1 Schistocerca cancellata | reverse complement strand
CAGCATTCAGTGATGCCCCCGTCCCTTGAAGAGGTTGTATCTGTTTGACGTGTTTAACTCTCTTGCGACTATGACTGGTTGTAGTCGCGCTTGCTTCTTTCTAGGCGGCAGCTGGAATTCAGCACCGCTTGTGCTCGCCTGTGCTCGCTGCTCGTCATTAGAGTAGTCGCCGTCTCGTCTTCTGTGGTGCCTTTCCGTCTCTCAACTCTTCAGCGTGCACCATGTTATCTTCATCTTCAGGCAATTCCCGGCGTAAAATCCATCTCGGTGTCCGTAGGCATCTCCGGCGCAAGGGTACTACTACTTCCCCTCGCGCCGGGTCGAGTTGTCATCGCAGGTGTGCCGGCTGGTGGCGGGGCGGCCGATGGGGCAAGCCCCATCGGACCGCGGCCGGCCGGCACGTGATCGCTCGCATCTCGCGCGCGCGCTAGCACCCCGTCCGCACTATGCGACATCTCAGTCGGCACTGGTAGCAAGCGCGGGAGGCGCGGCGCGCGGGCGCGCAGAGTGGCGGCCGCTCTCTCGGCCGTCCGCGCCCGCCCGCGACACTGGCTGGGCCTGTGGCGCGAGGCGGCTATTCCTCTGGCTGTGCGCTCCGCTCGCTGCGTGTCTCTTCTCGCTCTCGCTGCTCGCTGTGTTGTGTGTTAACGCGCGTCGTCGAAATGGCAGATCAGGCGGCTACGAACGAGACTGCTGCGGCACCCGCCGCCACCGGCACTACGAAGAAGGCAAAGTCTGCGTCGTCTGCGAAGAAGCCGCGCGCCAAGCCTGCGCACCCGCGCACCTCTGAGATGGTGACGGCCGCCATCAAGAGTCTGAAGGAGCGCGGCGGATCGTCGCTGCAGGCGATCAAGAAGTACATTGCCCGCGCACTACAAGCTGGACGCGGAGAAGCTGGCGCCGTTTATCAAGAAGTACCTCAAGTCGGCCGTGGTGGCGGGCGAGCTGGTGCAGACGAAGGGGAAGGGCGCGTCCGGCTCTTTCAAGCTTGCCGGCGCCGGCGGCGGGGCGGCTGAGGGCGGCAAGGCTCGTGCTGGCGGTGCCAAGAAGAAGCGCGCCGCTCCGGCCAGCAAGGAGAAGAAGGGTGCCCCGTGCGGCCGGCGCAAAGAAGGCTGGTGGCGTGAAGGCGGCGACTGGTCGGAAGGCGGGCGCCGCCAAGAAGGCGTCTGCGGCGTCGGCCGCTCCCGCCGGTGCGAAGAAGGCGGCTGCTGCCAAGCCGGCCAAGGCCAAGTCGCCGTCGAAGGCGAAGAAGGCCGCCAAGGTTCCGACGAAGAAGCCGAAGGCGCCGCGCCCGAAGAAGGCGACGACGCCGTCTAAGGCGAAGGCGTCGCCCAAGAAGAAGAAGTAGAGGAGAAGAAGAAAGGAATGGGAAAGGAAAGGAAGGGTTGGCGGTTGACTCCGTCGTCCCCACCCCCCGTCCCCGTCGTCTAGTGGCGCGCAAGAGACGCGCGGCCCAAAACGGCCCTTCTCAGGGCCATCAAAGCACGTCGGAAGGTTTTGATTGTCGTGTTGCGGTGTGGTTGTGCCGTCTGGCGTTTCTGTATGCCCGTGTGTGGATACTGTTGCGTGCCGTGGTGGTTGGATTGCGGGGGGGTCGGTGGCGGGTGCGGGCGGCGTAGCGGTTGCTTGTCGCCGTTTTTGGTCGCGGCCGGCCGACGGTTGGTTTGTGTCATGTTGTTTGAATACTTTGGTTTGTCTGTCTGTTTGCCTGCCTTCTCCTCGGATGTGTCTTGTCTTGGTTGTGTGTGTGTTCTTGCAACGGGGGCGGGGGACGTTGAGATGTGGAAAGGGTCGGTGGCGTTGGACGAGCCTGCGTGCCTGGCTGGCCGTTGGTGCGGGTTTTTGTTTTGTTTGTTTGTTTGTTTCGAAACGAAGCGGCGGCCGGCCAGCCACCCGTGTGGTTGACGGCGTCGGCCGATGGGTGTTGTGCGCTTTGAGCGCCGCGCCGGGGAGGGATGATGTTGATTGATTGTTGCGCGCGCCAGCAAGCTGGCAGAGGAGAGCGGCTGTGGCGGACGGACGGGAAGTGGAAGCGGTGTTTTGTCTTTGGTTCTCTGGTTGTGGGGCGAGAGGCGACCGACAAAGTTTGCTCGCGACGGAGTGATGTTAGTGGCCCTTAAAAGGGCCGTTTTGTTTGTTTGCGTGCGTGGGCGGTGCCCAGCGGCTGGCGCGGTGTTTAGGCGCGCTCGCCGCGGATGCGGCGCGCGAGCTGGATGTCCTTGGGCATGATGGTGACGCGCTTGGCGTGGATTGCGCACAGGTTGGTGTCTTCGAAGAGGCCGACGAGGTAGGCCTCGCTGGCCTCCTGCAGGGCCATGACCGCGGAGCTCTGGAAGCGCAGGTCGGTCTTGAAGTCCTGGGCGATCTCGCGCACTAGGCGCTGGAATGGCAGCTTGCGGATGAGCAGCTCTGTGCTCTTCTGGTAGCGCCTGATTTCTCGCAGGGCGACGGTGCCCGGCCTGTAGCGGTGGGGCTTCTTGACGCCGCCGGTGGCGGGCGCGCTCTTCCTCGCCGCCTTGGTGGCGAGCTGTTTGCGCGGCGCCTTTCCGCCGGTGGACTTGCGGGCCGTTTGCTTTGTGCGGGCCATAGCGGTAGCGGAGCGGCGTGGAGGCGAGCGAGGTGCTGCGTCGGGTGCTGCCTTGACGACACGGGCGCGCGCCAGCCACCGTGGTGCGCTTATATGCCCTCGGTTGCGCGTGGTGGGGGGAGGGCGGGCCAGAGGTCTATATAGGGGGGCTGGCGCGTGCGCTGGGCGCAGACCGTAGCCGACTCGCTAGCGCCGGGTGAGGAGCCAGCCGCTGCAGCAGACGTTTTGCTTGCCTGAGCTTTTTTGAGGATTTAGAAGAGATGACTGGCCGCGGCAAGGGAGGAAAGGGGCTCGGCAAGGGTGGCGCCAAGCGGCACCGCAAGGTGTTGCGCGACAACATCCAGGGCATCACGAAGCCCGCGATCCGCCGCCTGGCTCGCAGGGGCGGCGTGAAGCGCATCTCTGGTCTGATCTACGAGGAGACCCGCGGAGTGCTGAAGGTGTTCCTGGAGAACGTGATCCGCGACGCGGTGACGTACACTGAGCACGCCAAGCGCAAGACTGTGACGGCCATGGACGTGGTGTACGCCCTGAAGAGGCAGGGCGCACCCTGTACGGTTTCGGCGGTTAGGCGCGTCGCAGCCGGTGTGCTGTGCCGCGTTGGCCTTCCCGCGGCCGTGGGAGAGACGAAAACGGCCCTTTTCAGGGCCACCACACTGTTCGGAAATTGAAAAGTGCGAAAGAGTCTGTGTTGTTGCTGCGTGTGTTGCCTGCCTGCCTGCCTTCTTTCTTTCATTCTTCATTTCGTTTTCGTTTGACTGACGTGACGTGACTGGGAGAAAGGAAAGGAAGCGGGTCTTGCGGCTGTGTGTGCGAGAGAGGGCGTTTTGTGTTTGCTTTGTTTATCGATCGATGGAGATGCCGGGCTGTGTGTTGTTGTTGTTGTTGTTGTGCGAGAGGCGGTGAATATTTGCGCGGTTTGGCTGTGTGTGTTTGCGGCGGCGTTGGAGTTGCCGAGGCAAGGCGTGCCGATAGGCGCCGGATCAGCTGTTTCGTTTGTTTGGGGCGCGCGGGAGTGGAGGGCGGTGTGTCGACACGCTCCTCTCGCAGTGGTCATTATTGCTGTCGTTGTCTTGTCGTTTGGAAGGCGACTGTGCGTGCGTGGAGGTGCTTGAGGCAAACGAAACAAAACAAGGTGTGTGTGTGTGTGTGTTGGGCCACACGGGCTGTGGACGACAAGATGGCGGCGGCTCTTCTTGTTCTTCTCTCTTTTAGTCCTCTTACCGTTAGAGGGGAGTTGGTGGAGGTTATTGTCGCCTGTGGACATTTGCTCCTCTTTTCTGTGTGTTGTTCTTATCTTCGGTACTGTGCTTGTTTTCGGACGTTGCTGTTTGTTGAGAGTGATTATGTGTTCTGTCTGTGCTACTGCTGGAGCAGCGACTCTCGGGTCTTGCACATCTGTCCCTGTGGTGTTCATATCGCCCAAGGGTCAAGACGTAACAGTCATTTTCTGACTTCCGCGCGGTGGCGTAGAACGCTTGTGCCAGGGCGCGGAATCGTGTTGTGAGTGGTTCTATGCAGGTCTGCCGCGGGACGTGTAAGGCCCGTCGTAGAGCGCTCTGCTTTGGACCCTTCTGTAGGCGATGCATCGTCGATCTGGCTGCACAGCCCCATACAGGGCGCGCATATTCCAGTATCGCTACGCCTGTTGCGGGGTCGAGGGAACAGGGTACAGGATGTGCATCCTGGCGTGAGCGTTTGTGCCAAGTTCCCCTATGTGACACTTGGATGTCAGGCGTGACACCGAGGTACCTCGCAGAATTTCTCCCCCCTGCAATCGTAGCAGTTGGTATGGTCTTGTTGCCGGCGGCGGCTGTGGAAGTGACGTTAAAGTAAAGTGCGGCGAGGACGACTGCAATTTTGCTTTGGACGTAGGTTTGTGTGGTGGCCCTGAAAAGGGCCGATTGTTGTGAGCCGGGCCGGCAAAGCGCGTTGCGTGCAGGGGAGCACGCAGCGCTGCTGGGCGGCGGGTCCGCGTGCCGATTGCCTGGCCTCTCTGTTTAGGCCTTCTTCTCGGTCTTCTTTGGCAGCAGGACGGCCTGGATGTTGGGCAGGACACCACCCTGTGCGATGGTGACGCCCGACAGGAGCTTGTTGAGCTCCTCGTCGTTGCGGATGGCAAGCTGCAGGTGGCGCGGGATGATGCGCGTCTTCTTGTTGTCGCGGGCCGCGTTTCCGGCACAGCTCGAGCACCTCAGCCGCGAGGTACTCCATGACGGCGGCGAGGTAGACGGGCGCCCCGGCGCCGACGCGCTCGGCGTAGTTTCCCTTGCGCAGGAGGCGGTGGATTCTGCCGACCGGGAACTGGAGCCCGGCCCTGCTGGAGCGGGACTTTGACTTGCCCTTGACTTTGCCTCCCTTTCCGCGTCCGGACATGGCGATGGCTGTGGTGTGAAAACGAGACGAGACGAAGGACGGTGCGAGCCGCAGCGAGTCGAGCAGCGGAGTGGCGGCGCCGCCAGGGGTGGGGGTCCTTTATGCTCTCGGGTGCGGCGGCCGGTTGCGCTCGCGGCCCATTGGTCGGCGGCCGCAACGGGGCGAGCTGGTAAAGGTGCGGCGGCGGGGCGCGCTGGGTGCCACTGTGTGGGGAGACGCTGACTAGAGCGGAGCGCTTGCTACTGGTGTTGCTGCCGTACGTTCACGTTCTTGTTTGAGATGCCGCCCCAAGACTAGCGGGAAGGCCGCCAAGAAGGCTGGCAAGGCTCAGAAGAACATTTCGAAGGGCGACAAGAAGAAGAAGCGCAAGAGGAAGGAGAGCTATGCCATCTACATCTACAAGGTGCTGAAGCAGGTGCACCCTGACACGGGCATCTCGTCGAAGGCGATGAGCATCATGAACAGCTTCGTGAACGACATTTTCGAGCGCATCGCGGCCGAGGCGTCCCGCCTGGCGCACTACAACAAGCGCTCGACCATCACGTCCCGCGAGATCCAGACCGCTGTGCGGCTGTTGCTGCCTGGCGAGCTGGCCAAGCACGCCGTGAGCGAGGGCACGAAGGCGGTGACCAAGTACACGAGCTCCAAGTAAGGAGGTGGCTCTGGAATGGAAGGAGAGAAGGCTCCTCCGTTGCGAGAGCGGCAAAAACGGCCCTTTTCAGGGCCACCAAATGGCCTTTGCGGGAAGGGCGGAATTGTTGTTGTTGTTGTTGTTGTTGTTTTGTGTGTGAGTGGGTGGACGGCGGCAATAGCTACCGCTTTGGTTGCGACGCGACGGGGTGGGGTGGCCGATGCGATGAATTTGATTGATGGGGGCGCGTCGCGTGTTGCGGGGTACGGCCACGGTGTGACGTGGAATGGAGGCACGTGCGCACAACTCGTTGGTGTTACCTGTCTGCGAGGTGGGGGAAGTGCGATCGGTGATGTGTCCTTTGGATGGAGGTGCCGGTTAGTTACGTGACGGATGGAAACGAAAACGCGATTGTTGGGAATGTCAGTGTGTAACGACGGCCGTTTTTTCGGGTCGGTTTGCACGCCATACATGGCTAGGGTGAGATGTGTCTGTAAATGCTGCAGCGTGGAGGCGTGTGAGTGACGTTTAAATGAACGCGCATTGAGACACCAATGTGTATTGCATTGTACGGGCGACACGCACGATGATGTACCTTCCCTCCGACTCTGATTTCGATAGTCGTGTCTGACTGACTGTGTCTGCTTGTGCGTACGACGCACGCACACCGACGTCGTCATTGAAGATGCATGCACGCGTGTCCAGTCCAGTGCAGTACAGTACAGTACAGTAAGCGCGACGCTAGAAGACGACGGTCGCTTTGGCGAATGTGCGCACACGTGTTTGTGTGTGTCGGTGATGTGGTCCGATCCGTCGCCTCTGGGAAACTGTCGATCGGCGCGGTACACCGGCATCACGCAACGGTACGTCTTGAACACCCGTCATACCGTCGCGCTGAGAACGGTTACCGAAAGGTGAACCTCTGTGATCGGTCGAATGTCTGGGCAGAACGTGAGGAGAGAATGGTGGAGGAAAGGACAGAGGGGAAAAAAAAAAGTAGAGAGAGAGAGAAAAAAGAAAAAAAAACCAAACAAAACGGAGAAACGCGGTGTAGAGCAACGGAACGTTCCCGTGTCGGAGGTGTATTGTAGCCGCACTGAAATGCGTGTAACGGCGCGGCGGCAAGTGTCTGCCGTGGTGAACGTTACCTTTGACGGCTGAATTGTGTGCGTTGCGTTGCTTTGCTTTGCTTTCCCGGATGTGTATGTAACGTTCGTTGAGATGGTTCTGAGGAAGAATGTACGACAGTGCCCGTGCCGTCTATGTTCGTGTGCAAAGCCATTGTGTGTGTACGGAATGATGTCTGTAGGTGTTAGTGAACATGTTTTACCAGTGGGGGAAATGGATCGTCGATGGTTGCCGTCACGGTCGAGACAACGCACGCACGCACCCTCCCTCCCTCCCTCCCTCCCTACATGAAGGTGTCGAGAAAGTGTGTTAACTGGGGTTTGTTTGTCTTTCGTTAAAGGGAAGGGACGAGAGAGAGAGAGAGAGAGAGAGAGAGAGAGAGAGAGAGAGAGAGAGAGAGAGAGAGAGAGAAGCGAAGTGGGATAGTGCGTTCATTTTGTGTGTGTGTTGTTTCGAGAATTGCGTCCGGGAATGGCGGTGGGCGTGCCCTGCATGTGGCCCGGAAGGCTGTTCGTTTCGCGGTAGTGTGTGGACAGGGGAGGGGCACGCGTAACGCTGCTGGCATGGCATGGCATGGCATTCGGGAGATGGGAGGGGGCAAACGAAGAAAACAAGAAGCGGGGGCTATAAAGACGGGGAGGGGCGCGGTGTGGGTGGCTTGCGCTGCGCTCGGCTGGCGCGTGCGGCGTTGTTTTTGTGCAAAAGAAGAGAAAACGAATGGGTTGCCGGGAGGGGGCCGTTGTTGTGTTGTGGTGGTAGCCGCAGACGCGGCCGTCAGTGAACGTGGTGAGACCGACGGATGCGGGAGGGGCGGGGGCGGTGGTGAGAGCGGGGAAAACACTAGAAGAAGGAGAAAAAACGCTGCAACCAACATAAAATGAGGCGTTTGTAACCTGCCAGCAACAAAACAACAACAAAAAAAAGGTCTATCAACATTGAATGTAAATGGAAATGGACCCAAGTGTAACCTCCCCGCACAAATAGTCGTAAGTAAGTGAGTGCGTGAATGATGATAAAAATGTGCCAGAATGTTGTTAACGTCCCTAGAAAATGAACGAACGAAGATTGATGGGAAACGCGCGATAATATGATGAATGGAAATAATGAACCATGAACATCTCAAGAGACATAATTGAAAACCCGATAAACGTTGTAAGGGCAGCGCTGGCTGACCTTCGGCCCTGTATTCTGAAACGTCCCCCTTTGAACAACAATGTATACAAAACTGCGCTTAAAGTGACGCACTATATTTTGAGCGCAACGCAATCTGACTATCAAAGATCCCTGCAAAAGAATGGCCCTGAGTAACATTAAAGTACACCTTTCGGAAATCACTTACCTCACAAAAATCGTCA
The DNA here is from genome assembly GCF_023864275.1 of Schistocerca cancellata. Lineage (NCBI taxonomy): Eukaryota > Metazoa > Arthropoda > Insecta > Orthoptera > Acrididae > Schistocerca > Schistocerca cancellata. The sequence goes on along the minus strand of NC_064634.1, from coordinate 456,730,207 downwards.
TTACTCGAAGTACGGCAATACAGCGAGCACCACTACTGCCAGCTAAATAAGAGATTCAAACTACGGAGGGCACTAACTACTGATAGGGATAGTTAGCAAAGTAAAGATTTTAATAGAGAACAACAAACAAATGTATTTACCCTAATATCATCACAAGTCATAATATATGTAATTTGAAAAGTCCGCCATATCTCTCCTCACATGCACCAGTGCTGGCGGCTCACCCCTAACTGCGCAACGGTACGCGCTGTTCACATCCAGCTATAGCAGGTTCATATGACAACAATGCAAACTGGGCCACTGACTGCACACGGCACAGGCAGTGATTTTCACACAGAGCGCTACGTGGCATTACCAATAAAAAAAAATGTAAACAAACAGCCTACGTACAAATCAGAATAAAAAACAAAAAAAAAAAGAGCAAAAGATCGTTACGTCAATGAAAAAAAAAGGCAAAAGAGGAAACAAACTGCATCTATATGTGCTCTTAACTGTAGATACCTGTACACAGCTTCGTGCAATGAATGCCGGCTCACATTGAATTTTTTGATTGTTGGAGGAAATATTCTTTAAATGGAAATGAATGGTTTTACCTTTAAAAAAAAGTTACTTTGGAAACAAAGTATTATTGGGGCATTTTGTTGTGAAGAAAATAGTTACAATTGACATACATTATTAGATTTGCGCAATGCAGCTTCATTACCTTACCTTTTATAACAATATGCATCGTCCCGAACGGAGACCAGAGTCGCGAGAAGAGCACGCCGCCGCCCGCTCAGTACAATCGTCCACTCGCTAATACTGTCGTCGACTGACTACGACCTCTCCCGACCCGCCACATAGAGATGACAACTGTTCCTGCCGACCCGCTACGTGCCACTAGTGTCGTGTGGCGCAGACTAGCGACGATAAGAAACTCTCTGGTCAGAGATTGTGTGGTGCCTCGCCATCGCTGGTAATGAGTACATAGGTGTTTGAGCGCGCGTACCGGAACACGCAGTGCGGAGCCCAGAGACTGTGTTGTCGAGGCCGTCGACGCAGTGCATGTCGGTCGGTCGAGTGCGTGCGGGAGGGCAGAGAGGCAGCGTCGGCACGGAGATGCACGCACGGGGGCTGCGGCGTGGCGCGTTTGCGGTAGGCGCCTTTGGTGGCAACGGCCGGGACAAGCAGCGGTGTATGGTGTGGTGCGGGCCGGACAGGGGCGGCGGAGGAGGAGGAGGAGGCGGCGGCGCGACGATGGCATTGGGGCGGAAACGGGGACGGCGACGGCGGATGTTGAGAGGCGTCACGCGCGGACCGACACAGACGCACAGATAGATAGATAGGAAGAAGAAGGGGCGGCTGGTGAGTGCAATTTAGGCGGTAGACACAAGAGGTCGGCACGGCATTTGCGTGATGTGGCGTTGTGACGGGGTGTGCTCGCTTGCCTCGTTTTGTTGATGCGCGCAGGAAGATGTGCAGAGCAGCGGCGGGCGGCTCGGTTCGGTTTGGCCCGGCGGGCCGCGCTGTTGTCGCGGACGTGAGCGCCCCCTGGCGGGTGGCCGGAGGCGGCGCGGCGTGTTGGACGTGTGGCTGCGGCAGTGCACAATTGCGAGTGGCTGGCGGTGTGGCGGTTGGCGCGTCGGGCGGCCGAGAGAGAGGAGAGGTATGTGTTTGCGGGCGCGTTTGCTGCGCGGCGTCGTGCAGGGAGGGCGGGCGCTTGTCGACTGTGTGGCGAATTGGCGGCGTTGTGCTCCGGCCGAAGGCGTCGGGGAAAGGAGAGTTGGTCGTGATGTCATGTCGCGCCGTGTCATGTCTGCGAAACGGCTGCCGAGAGGTGTGGTGGTAGCGAGCCGGTCGGTGTCAGTGCGATGGGAATGTGCGTTTGGCGGTTTCGGTGTGCTTTTTGCGGCGTGAGAGTGGGGCGGGCGGGCAAGGCGTGCTGTTGTTGGTTCCTTGCTGTCTTGTGTGTAGCTTGATGGCAACGTGGAAGGACGCCTGTTTCCAGCCGTGCGTGTGGTTGTCGACGTTGACTGGTTTGGGGCGTGCCGTTGCACGTGCGTGTTTGGGTCGTTGGTGTGCTTTTGGCTGGCTGGCTGGCTGGCTGGCTGGCTGGCTGGCTGGCTGGCTGGCTGGCTGTGTGTACGGTGGATAGTGCAGTAGTTGTGTCGTTGCCACGGGCGTCGGGTGCGGCTGCGCGTAGTGGCGGAAAGGTGTCGCGTGACTTTGTGAATGGAGTGGGGCGGGGAAAGGAGCAGCGTGCCGCTGCGTCGTGGCCGTTAGCCAGAGGCTGTGCTTTGATAGTTTTGTGGACGGTTCGTGCGAGGCGATTTGTTGCCTGCCCTATGTTTGTTTGTTGTTTTTGGAGACGACGACTGGTTGGTGGCGTGCGCGCGAGCGAAGTGGCGGTGTGCGTTTCCCGTGCCGACTGCCGACTGCCGACTGCCGACTGCCGACTGCCGCTGGCGACAGGTGCGCCGTCGGTGGGGTGGGTGGCCGGCACAAGTAGAGGCGGCGGCGGCGGCGGCGGCGGCGGCGTCGTTGCGGTGTGTTTGTGTTGTCGGCGACAGCTGTTTGTGCGGTGCGTGTGAATGGTGGTGCAAACGTGTGCTGGCGTTGAGGCTGCGACCGCGGCGTGTTGTTGGTTGATGTTGAACAGCGGCTGTGTGCGGTGGTGGTGTTGCCGCACGTGCATCCGGCCCGGCGCGGAAAGCGCAGTTGCGGCGGCCCTTCGGTGCCAGCCACGTCGCGTGAGCGGCGGGTTGCTCTGGTCGACACGTGGTGCTCTGGTTTGTTGTTTGGTGCCCTTTGGCCGGTGGGTGGTCCGTGTGTCTCGGTATCTGGTCGTGGTCGTGCTGCCCGTTTGTCGGCGTTGTCTGTGGCTTCGCTTTTGTTTTTGTTTTTGCGGCGTGCCGACGACCCGACGCGACCTTTACACCCAAAGTGTGGCGCCCGAAGGTGAACCAACGTAATCCGACCTCGGCGCTTAAGCTCTAAGCCTAAGCTGAGCGAACCGAACCTGTGTAGCGTTGCGTAGCGTGAGGTGAGGTGCGGTGAGGTCAGCCTCAGCGCCAAGTAAGCCAAGCTGTCCGGGCCGTGAGGTGGGTGGGTGGGTGGGTGGGTAGGTAGGTGCGGCTGCTGCGGCCACCTGACGCCCGACGTGTGTTTGAATGCTTAACCTAAGTTTGAGGCTTAACCTAACCCAAGTGGCCTTAACCTAACCTAACCTAACCTAACCTAACCTCGGACGCCCGACGTGTGGTTTGAATGCTTAACCTAAGTTTGACGCTTAACCTAACACCGACCCTTAACCTAACCCAAGTGCCCCTAACCTAACCTAACCTAACCTAACCTTAATGTAACGTAACCTAACCTAACCTCTGACGCCTGACGTGTGTTTTGAATGCTTAACCTAACCCAAGTGCCCTTAACCAACCCACGTCCACCGAACCTAACCGAGACGTGTGAACCTAATGTCTAACTCGTAACGCGTGATGTTGGCTGTCGTGTGTGCTGACGGCAGATTGGGTTGGTCTGTAGTTGCGGATTTCGGTTTGCCTCGGGCGAGGGGTTGGCTCGTAAGCGGCGAGGGCGCTCCGGCGGAGCATGTTGCTTTGCAGGCGGCGCCCGTTTTTTGCGGCGGGCACAATTGAAATTGTTGGGAAACGAACGAAAGGGCTGTGAATGTTGGCGGGCGAGAGGAGGAGGGACGTGGCCCGACGGCTGCGGGCCGATCGGGAAACGGTGGGAGGGCGATGGGGCGGCGGAGGTGCGTTTGCACGGCCGTCATCGCCGCACGCCTCCTCTTGTGTGGCTGTGGCGCCGGCCGCGCTGGCCGGGCTGCCGCGGCGACGGTGTGGGGCCTTTGCCGAAGGTTTGGCCATTGTGGCCGGTCGCCGGCTGGGGCTGTGGGGGCGGCATTTGGGCGTGGGCGGCGATTCTCGGCGGGCCGACCCAGGCTGTAGCGCGCGGTGGCTGCAGTTTGGCCGTGGTTTGCGGCGCTTGCCGTGGCGACTGGTTGGCGACTGTGGTGTGGCTGTGTGTAGCCCCATCCTCGGTGGTTTGAAAGGCGCGGGTGGTTGTGGCGCAGGTGTGGGGCTTGCTCCGCACAGGCTGTCGGACGTTGGGCGGTAGCAAGCGCGGGAGGCGCGGCGCGGCGGCGCGCAGAGTGGCGGCCGCTCTCTCGGCCGTCCGCGCCCGCCCGCGACACTGGCTGGGCCTGTGGCGCGAGGCGGCTATTCCTCTGCTGTGCGCTCCGCTCGCTGCGTGTCTCTTCCTCGCCTCGCTGCTCGCTGTGTTGTGTGTTAACGCGCGTCGTCGAAATGGCAGATCAGGCGGCTACGAACGAGACTGCTGCGGCACCCGCCGCCACCGGCACTACGAAGAAGGCAAAGTCTGCGTCGTCTGCGAAGAAGCCGCGCGCCAAGCCTGCGCACCCGCGCACCTCTGAGATGGTGACGGCCGCCATCAAGAGTCTGAAGGAGCGCGGCGGATCGTCGCTGCAGGCGATCAAGAAGTACATTGCCGCGCACTACAAGCTGGACGCGGAGAAGCTGGCGCCGTTTATCAAGAAGTACCTCAAGTCGGCCGTGGTGGCGGGCGAGCTGGTGCAGACGAAGGGGAAGGGCGCGTCCGGCTCTTTCAAGCTTGCCGGCGCCGGCGGCGGGGCGGCTGAGGGCGGCAAGGCTCGTGCTGGCGGTGCCAAGAAGAAGCGCGCCGCTCCGGCCAGCAAGGAGAAGAAGGGTGCCCGTGCGGCCGGCGCAAAGAAGGCTGGTGGCGTGAAGGCGGCGACTGGTCGGAAGGCGGGCGCCGCCAAGAAGGCGTCTGCGGCGTCGGCCGCTCCCGCCGGTGCGAAGAAGGCGGCTGCTGCCAAGCCGGCCAAGGCCAAGTCGCCGTCGAAGGCGAAGAAGGCCGCCAAGGTTCCGACGAAGAAGCCGAAGGCGCCGCGCCCGAAGAAGGCGACGACGCCGTCTAAGGCGAAGGCGTCGCCCAAGAAGAAGAAGTAGAGGAGAAGAAGAAAGGAATGGGAAAGGAAAGGAAGGGTTGGCGGTTGACTCCGTCGTCCCCACCCCCCGTCCCCGTCGTCTAGTGGCGCGCAAGAGACGCGCGGCCCAAAACGGCCCTTCTCAGGGCCATCAAAGCACGTCGGGAAGGTTTTGATTGTCGTGTTGCGGTGTGGTTGTGCCGTCTGGCGTTTCTGTATGCCCGTGTGTGGATACTGTTTGCGTGCCGTGGTGGTTGGATTGCGGGGGGTCGGTGGCGGGTGCGGGCGGCGGTAGCGGTTGCTTGTCGCCGTTTTTGGTCGCGGCCGGCCGACGGTTGGTTTGTGTCATGTTGTTTGAATACTTTGGTTTGTCTGTCTGTTTGCCTGCCTTCTCCTCGGATGTGTCTTGTCTTGGTTGTGTGTGTGTTCTTGCAACGGGGGCGGGGGACGTTGAGATGTGGAAAGGGTCGGTGGCGTTGGACGAGCCTGCGTGCCTGGCTGGCCGTTGGTGCGGGTTTTTGTTTTGTTTGTTTGTTTGTTTCGAAACGAAGCGGCGGCCGGCCAGCCACCCGTGTGGTTGACGGCGTCGGCCGATGGGTGTTGTGCGCTTTGAGCGCCGCGCCGGGGAGGGATGATGTTGATTGATTGTTGCGCGCGCCAGCAAGCTGGCAGAGGAGAGCGGCTGTGGCGGACGGACGGGAAGTGGAAGCGGTGTTTTGTCTTTGGTTCTCTGGTTGTGGGGCGAGAGGCGACCGACAAAGTTTGCTCGCGACGGAGTGATGTTAGTGGCCCTTAAAAGGGCCGTTTTGTTTGTTTGCGTGCGTGGGCGGTGCCCAGCGGCTGGCGCGGTGTTTAGGCGCGCTCGCCGCGGATGCGGCGCGCGAGCTGGATGTCCTTGGGCATGATGGTGACGCGCTTGGCGTGGATTGCGCACAGGTTGGTGTCTTCGAAGAGGCCGACGAGGTAGGCCTCGCTGGCCTCCTGCAGGGCCATGACCGCGGAGCTCTGGAAGCGCAGGTCGGTCTTGAAGTCCTGGGCGATCTCGCGCACTAGGCGCTGGAATGGCAGCTTGCGGATGAGCAGCTCTGTGCTCTTCTGGTAGCGCCTGATTTCTCGCAGGGCGACGGTGCCCGGCCTGTAGCGGTGGGGCTTCTTGACGCCGCCGGTGGCGGGCGCGCTCTTCCTCGCCGCCTTGGTGGCGAGCTGTTTGCGCGGCGCCTTTCCGCCGGTGGACTTGCGGGCCGTTTGCTTTGTGCGGGCCATAGCGGTAGCGGAGCGGCGTGGAGGCGAGCGAGGTGCTGCGTCGGGTGCTGCCTTGACGACACGGGCGCGCGCCAGCCACCGTGGTGCGCTTATATGCCCTCGGTTGCGCGTGGTGGGGGGAGGGCGGGCCAGAGTCTATATAGGGGGGCTGGCGCGTGCGCTGGGCGCAGACCGTAGCCGACTCGCTAGCGCCGGGTGAGGAGCCAGCCGCTGCAGCAGACGTTTTGCTTGCCTGAGCTTTTTTGAGGATTTAGAAGAGATGACTGGCCGCGGCAAGGGAGGAAAGGGGCTCGGCAAGGGTGGCGCCAAGCGGCACCGCAAGGTGTTGCGCGACAACATCCAGGGCATCACGAAGCCCGCGATCCGCCGCCTGGCTCGCAGGGGCGGCGTGAAGCGCATCTCTGGTCTGATCTACGAGGAGACCCGCGGAGTGCTGAAGGTGTTCCTGGAGAACGTGATCCGCGACGCGGTGACGTACACTGAGCACGCCAAGCGCAAGACTGTGACGGCCATGGACGTGGTGTACGCCCTGAAGAGGCAGGGGCGCACCCTGTACGGTTTCGGCGGTTAGGCGCGTCGCAGCCGGTGTGCTGTGCCGCGTTGGCCTTCCCGCGGCCGTGGGAGAGACGAAAACGGCCCTTTTCAGGGCCACCACACTGTTCGGAAATTGAAAAGTGCGAAAGAGTCTGTGTTGTTGCTGCGTGTGTTGCCTGCCTGCCTGCCTTCTTTCTTTCATTCTTCATTTCGTTTTCGTTTGACTGACGTGACGTGACTGGGAGAAAGGAAAGGAAGCGGGTCTTGCGGCTGTGTGTGCGAGAGAGGGCGTTTTGTGTTTGCTTTGTTTATCGATCGATGGAGATGCCGGGCTGTGTGTTGTTGTTGTTGTTGTTGTGCGAGAGGCGGTGAATATTTGCGCGGTTTGGCTGTGTGTGTTTGCGGCGGCGTTGGAGTTGCCGAGGCAAGGCGTGCCGATAGGCGGCCGGATCAGCTGTTTCGTTTGTTTGGGGCGCGCGGGAGTGGAGGGCGGTGTGTCGACACGCTCCTCTCGCAGTGGTCATTATTGCTGTCGTTGTCTTGTCGTTTGGAAGGCGACTGTGCGTGCGTGGAGGTGCTTGAGGCAAACGAAACAAAACAAGGTGTGTGTGTGTGTGTGTTGGGCCACACGGGCTGTGGACGACAAGATGGCGGCGGCTCTTCTTGTTCTTCTCTCTTTTAGTCCTCTTACCGTTAGAGGGGGAGTTGGTGGAGGTTATTGTCGCCTGTGGACATTTGCTCCTCTTTTCTGTGTGTTGTTCTTATCTTCGGTACTGTGCTTGTTTTCGGACGTTGCTGTTTGTTGAGAGTGATTATGTGTTCTGTCTGTGCTACTGCTGGAGCAGCGACTCTCGGGTCTTGCACATCTGTCCCTGTGGTGTTCATATCGCCCAAGGGTCAAGACGTAACAGTCATTTTCTGACTTCCGCGCGGTGGCGTAGAACGCTTGTGCCAGGGCGCGGAATCGTGTTGTGAGTGGTTCTATGCAGGTCTGCCGCGGGGACGTGTAAGGCCCGTCGTAGAGCGCTCTGCTTTGGACCCTTCTGTAGGCGATGCATCGTCGATCTGGCTGCACAGCCCCATACAGGGCGCGCATATTCCAGTATCGCTACGCCTGTTGCGGGGTCGAGGGAACAGGGTACAGGATGTGCATCCTGGCGTGAGCGTTTGTGCCAAGTTCCCCTATGTGACACTTGGATGTCAGGCGTGACACCGAGGTACCTCGCAGAATTTCTCCCCCCTGCAATCGTAGCAGTTGGTATGGTCTTGTTGCCGGCGGCGGCTGTGGAAGTGACGTTAAAGTAAAGTGCGGCGAGGACGACTGCAATTTTGCTTTGGACGTAGGTTTGTGTGGTGGCCCTGAAAAGGGCCGATTGTTGTGAGCCGGGCCGGCAAAGCGCGTTGCGTGCAGGGGAGCACGCAGCGCTGCTGGGCGGCGGGTCCGCGTGCCGATTGCCTGGCCTCTCTGTTTAGGCCTTCTTCTCGGTCTTCTTTGGCAGCAGGACGGCCTGGATGTTGGGCAGGACACCACCCTGTGCGATGGTGACGCCCGACAGGAGCTTGTTGAGCTCCTCGTCGTTGCGGATGGCAAGCTGCAGGTGGCGCGGGATGATGCGCGTCTTCTTGTTGTCGCGGGCCGCGTTTCCGGCCAGCTCGAGCACCTCAGCCGCGAGGTACTCCATGACGGCGGCGAGGTAGACGGGCGCCCCGGCGCCGACGCGCTCGGCGTAGTTTCCCTTGCGCAGGAGGCGGTGGATTCTGCCGACCGGGAACTGGAGCCCGGCCCTGCTGGAGCGGGACTTTGACTTGCCCTTGACTTTGCCTCCCTTTCCGCGTCCGGACATGGCGATGGGCTGTGGTGTGAAAACGAGACGAGACGAAGGACGGTGCGAGCCGCAGCGAGTCGAGCAGCGGAGTGGCGGCGCCGCCAGGGGTGGGGGTCCTTTATGCTCTCGGGTGCGGCGGCCGGTTGCGCTCGCGGCCCATTGGTCGGCGGCCGCAACGGGGCGAGCTGGTAAAGGTGCGGCGGCGGGGCGCGCTGGGTGCCACTGTGTGGGGAGACGCTGACTAGAGCGGAGCGCTTGCTACTGGTGTTGCTGCCGTACGTTCACGTTCTTGTTTGAGATGCCGCCCAAGACTAGCGGGAAGGCCGCCAAGAAGGCTGGCAAGGCTCAGAAGAACATTTCGAAGGGCGACAAGAAGAAGAAGCGCAAGAGGAAGGAGAGCTATGCCATCTACATCTACAAGGTGCTGAAGCAGGTGCACCCTGACACGGGCATCTCGTCGAAGGCGATGAGCATCATGAACAGCTTCGTGAACGACATTTTCGAGCGCATCGCGGCCGAGGCGTCCCGCCTGGCGCACTACAACAAGCGCTCGACCATCACGTCCCGCGAGATCCAGACCGCTGTGCGGCTGTTGCTGCCTGGCGAGCTGGCCAAGCACGCCGTGAGCGAGGGCACGAAGGCGGTGACCAAGTACACGAGCTCCAAGTAAGGAGGTGGCTCTGGAATGGAAGGAGAGAAGGCTCCTCCGTTGCGAGAGCGGCAAAAACGGCCCTTTTCAGGGCCACCAAATGGCCTTTGCGGGAAGGGCGGAATTGTTGTTGTTGTTGTTGTTGTTGTTTTGTGTGTGAGTGGGTGGACGGCGGCAATAGCTACCGCTTTGGTTGCGACGCGACGGGGTGGGGTGGCCGATGCGATGAATTTGATTGATGGGGGCGCGTCGCGTGTTGCGGGGTACGGCCACGGTGTGACGTGGAATGGAGGCACGTGCGCACAACTCGTTGGTGTTACCTGTCTGCGAGGTGGGGGAAGTGCGATCGGTGATGTGTCCTTTGGATGGAGGTGCCGGTTAGTTACGTGACGGATGGAAACGAAACGCGATTGTTGGGAATGTCAGTGTGTAACGACGGCCGTTTTTTCGGGTCGGTTTGCACGCCATACATGGCTAGGGTGAGATGTGTCTGTAAATGCTGCAGCGTGGAGGCGTGTGAGTGACGTTTAAATGAACGCGCATTGAGACACCAATGTGTATTGCATTGTACGGGCGACACGCACGATGATGTACCTTCCCTCCGACTCTGATTTCGATAGTCGTGTCTGACTGACTGTGTCTGCTTGTGCGTACGACGCACGCACACCGACGTCGTCATTGAAGATGCATGCACGCGTGTCCAGTCCAGTGCAGTACAGTACAGTACAGTAAGCGCGACGCTAGAAGACGACGGTCGCTTTGGCGAATGTGCGCACACGTGTTTGTGTGTGTCGGTGATGTGGTCCGATCCGTCGCCTCTGGGAAACTGTCGATCGGCGCGGTACACCGGCATCACGCAACGGTACGTCTTGAACACCCGTCATACCGTCGCGCTGAGAACGGTTACCGAAAGGTGAACCTCTGTGATCGGTCGAATGTCTGGGCAGAACGTGAGGAGAGAATGGTGGAGGAAAGGACAGAGGGGAAAAAAAAAGTAGAGAGAGAGAGAAAAAAGAAAAAAAAACCAAACAAAACGGAGAAACGCGGTGTAGAGCAACGGAACGTTCCCGTGTCGGAGGTGTATTGTAGCCGCACTGAAATGCGTGTAACGGCGCGGCGGCAAGTGTCTGCCGTGGTGAACGTTACCTTTGACGGCTGAATTGTGTGCGTTGCGTTGCTTTGCTTTGCTTTCCCGGATGTGTATGTAACGTTCGTTGAGATGGTTCTGAGGAAGAATGTACGACAGTGCCCGTGCCGTCTATGTTCGTGTGCAAAGCCATTGTGTGTGTACGGAATGATGTCTGTAGGTGTTAGTGAACATGTTTTACCAGTGGGGGAAATGGATCGTCGATGGTTGCCGTCACGGTCGAGACAACGCACGCACGCACCCTCCCTCCCTCCCTCCCTCCCTACATGAAGGTGTCGAGAAAGTGTGTTAACTGGGGTTTGTTTGTCTTTCGTTAAAGGGAAGGGACGAGAGAGAGAGAGAGAGAGAGAGAGAGAGAGAGAGAGAGAGAGAGAGAGAGAGAGAGAGCGAAGTGGGGATAGTGCGTTCATTTTGTGTGTGTGTTGTTTCGAGAATTGCGTCCGGGAATGGCGGTGGGCGTGCCCTGCATGTGGCCCGGAAGGCTGTTCGTTTCGCGGTAGTGTGTGGACAGGGGAGGGGCACGCGTAACGCTGCTGGCATGGCATGGCATGGCATTCGGGAGATGGGAGGGGGCAAACGAAGAAAACAAGAAGCGGGGGCTATAAAGACGGGGAGGGGCGCGGTGTGGGTGGCTTGCGCTGCGCTCGGCTGGCGCGTGCGGCGTTGTTTTTGTGCAAAAGAAGAGAAAACGAATGGGTTGCCGGGAGGGGGCCGTTGTTGTGTTGTGGTGTAGCCGCAGACGCGGCCGTCAGTGAACGTGGTGAGACCGACGGATGCGGGAGGGGCGGGGGCGGTGGTGAGAGCGGGGAAAACACTAGAAGAAGGAGAAAAACGCTGCAACCAACATAAAATGAGGCGTTTGTAACCTGCCAGCAACAAAACAACAACAAAAAAAAGGTCTATCAACATTGAATGTAAATGGAAATGGACCCAAGTGTAACCTCCCCGCACAAATAGTCGTAAGTAAGTGAGTGCGTGAATGATGATAAAAATGTGCCAGAATGTTGTTAACGTCCCTAGAAAATGAACGAACGAAGATTGATGGGAAACGCGCGATAATATGATGAATGGAAATAATGAACCATGAACATCTCAAGAGACATAATTGAAAACCCGATAAACGTTGTAAGGGCAGCGCTGGCTGACCTTCGGCCCTGTATTCTGAAACGTCCCCCTTTGAACAACAATGTATACAAAACTGCGCTTAAAGTGACGCACTATATTTTGAGCGCAACGCAATCTGACTATCAAAGATCCCTGCAAAAGAATGGCCCTGAGTAACATTAAAGTACACCTTTCGGAAATCACTTACCTCACAAAAATCGTCATTACTCGAAGTACGGCAATACAGCGAGCACCACTACTGCCAGCTAAATAAGAGATTCAAACTACGGAGGGCACTAACTACTGATAGGGATAGTTAGCAAAGTAAAGATTTTAATAGAGAACAACAAACAATGTATTTACCCTTAATATCATCACAAGTCATAATATATGTAATTTGAAAAGTCCGCCATATCTCTCCTCACATGCACCAGTGCTGGCGGCTCACCCCTAACTGCGCAACGGTACGCGCTGTTCACATCCAGCTATAGCAGGTTCATATGACAACAATGCAAACTGGCCACTGACTGCACACGGCACAGGCAGTGATTTTCACACAGAGCGCTACGTGGCATTACCAATAAAAAAAAATGTAAACAAACAGCCTACGTACAAATCAGAATAAAAAACAAAAAAAAAAAGAGCAAAAGATCGTTACGTCAATGAAAAAAAAAGGCAAAAGAGGAAACAAACTGCATCTATATGTGCTCTTAACTGTAGATACCTGTACACAGCTTCGTGCAATGAATGCCGGCTCACATTGAATTTTTTGATTGTTGGAGGAAATATTCTTTAAATGGAAATGAATGGTTTTACCTTTAAAAAAAAGTTACTTTGGAAACAAAGTATTATTGGGGCATTTTGTTGTGAAGAAAATAGTTACAATTGACATACATTATTAGATTTGCGCAATGCAGCTTCATTACCTTACCTTTTATAACAATATGCATCGTCCCGAACGGAGACCAGAGTCGCGAGAAGAGCACGCCGCCGCCCGCTCAGTACAATCGTCCACTCGCTAATACTGTCGTCGACTGACTACGACCTCTCCCGACCCGCCACATAGAGATGACAACTGTTCCTGCCGACCCGCTACGTGCCACTAGTGTCGTGTGGCGCAGACTAGCGACGATAAGAAACTCTCTGGTCAGAGATTGTGTGGTGCCTCGCCATCGCTGGTAATGAGTACATAGGTGTTTGAGCGCGCGTACCGGAACACGCAGTGCGGAGCCCAGAGACTGTGTTGTCGAGGCCGTCGACGCAGTGCATGTCGGTCGGTCGAGTGCGTGCGGGAGGGCAGAGAGGCAGCGTCGGCACGGAGATGCACGCACGGGGGCTGCGGCGTGGCGCGTTTGCGGTAGGCGCCTTTGGTGGCAACGGCCGGGACAAGCAGCGGTGTATGGTGTGGTGCGGGCCGGACAGGGGCGGCGGAGGAGGAGGAGGAGGCGGCGGCGCGACGATGGCATTGGGGCGGAAACGGGGACGGCGACGGCGGATGTTGAGAGGCGTCACGCGCGGACCGACACAGACGCACAGATAGATAGATAGGAAGAAGAAGGGGCGGCTGGTGAGTGCAATTTAGGCGGTAGACACAAGAGGTCGGCACGGCATTTGCGTGATGTGGCGTTGTGACGGGGTGTGCTCGCTTGCCTCGTTTTGTTGATGCGCGCAGGAAGATGTGCAGAGCAGCGGCGGGCGGCTCGGTTCGGTTTGGCCCGGCGGGCCGCGCTGTTGTCGCGGACGTGAGCGCCCCCTGGCGGGTGGCCGGAGGCGGCGCGGCGTGTTGGACGTGTGGCTGGCGGCAGTGCACAATTGCGAGTGGCTGGCGGTGTGGCGGTTGGCGCGTCGGGCGGCCGAGAGAGAGGAGAGGTATGTGTTTGCGGGCGCGTTTGCTGCGCGGCGTCGTGCAGGGAGGGCGGGCGCTTGTCGACTGTGTGGCGAATTGGCGGCGTTGTGCTCCGGCCGAAGGCGTCGGGGAAAGGAGAGTTGGTCGTGATGTCATGTCGCGCCGTGTCATGTCTGCGAAACGGCTGCCGAGAGGTGTGGTGGTAGCGAGCCGGTCGGTGTCAGTGCGATGGGAATGTGCGTTTGGCGGTTTCGGTGTGCTTTTTGCGGCGTGAGAGTGGGGCGGGCGGGCAGGCGTGCTGTTGTTGGTTCCTTGTGTCTTGTGTGTAGCTTGATGGCAACGTGGAAGGACGCCTGTTTCCAGCCGTGCGTGTGGTTGTCGACGTTGACTGGTTTGGGGCGTGCCGTTGCACGTGCGTGTTTGGGTCGTTGGTGTGCTTTTGGCTGGCTGGCTGGCTGGCTGGCTGGCTGGCTGGCTGGCTGGCTGGCTGGCTGTGTGTACGGTGGATAGTGCAGTAGTTGTGTCGTTGCCACGGGCGTCGGGTGCGGCTGCGCGTAGTGGCGGAAAGGTGTCGCGTGACTTTGTGAATGGAGTGGGGCGGGGAAAGGAGCAGCGTGCCGCTGCGTCGTGGCCGTTAGCCAGAGGCTGTGCTTTGATAGTTTTGTGGACGGTTCGTGCGAGGCGATTTGTTGCCTGCCCTATGTTTGTTTGTTGTTTTTGGAGACGACGACTGGTTGGTGGCGTGCGCGCGAGCGAAGTGGCGGTGTGCGTTTCCCGTGCCGACTGCCGACTGCCGACTGCCGACTGCCGACTGCCGGCTGGCGACAGGTGCGCCGTCGGTGGGGTGGGTGGCCGGCACAAGTAGAGGCGGCGGCGGCGGCGGCGGCGGCGGCGTCGTTGCGGTGTGTTTGTGTTGTCGGCGACAGCTGTTTGTGCGGTGCGTGTGAATGGTGGTGCAAACGTGTGCTGGCGTTGAGGCTGCGACCGCGGCGTGTTGTTGGTTGATGTTGAACAGCGGCTGTGTGCGGTGGTGGTGTTGCCGCACGTGCATCCGGCCCGGCGCGGAAAGCGCAGTTGCGGCGGCCCTTCGGTGCCAGCCACGTCGCGTGAGCGGCGGGTTGCTCTGGTCGACACGTGGTGCTCTGGTTTGTTGTTTGGTGCCCTTTGGCCGGTGGGTGGTCCGTGTGTCTCGGTATCTGGTCGTGGTCGTGCTGCCCGTTTGTCGGCGTTGTCTGTGGCTTCGCTTTTGTTTTTGTTTTTGCGGCGTGCCGACGACCCGACGCGACCTTTACACCCAAAGTGTGGCGCCCGAAGGTGAACCAACGTAATCCGACCTCGGCGCTTAAGCTCTAAGCCTAAGCTGAGCGAACCGAACCTGTGTAGCGTTGCGTAGCGTGAGGTGAGGTGCGGTGAGGTCAGCCTCAGCGCCAAGTAAGCCAAGCTGTCCGGCCGTGAGGTGGGTGGGTGGGTGGGTGGGTAGGTAGGTGCGGCTGCTGCGGCCACCTGACGCCCGACGTGTGTTTGAATGCTTAACCTAAGTTTGAGGCTTAACCTAACCCAAGTGGCCTTAACCTAACCTAACCTAACCTAACCTAACCTCGGACGCCCGACGTGTGGTTTGAATGCTTAACCTAAGTTTGACGCTTAACCTAACACCGACCCTTAACCTAACCCAAGTGCCCCTAACCTAACCTAACCTAACCTAACCTTAATGTAACGTAACCTAACCTAACCTCTGACGCCTGACGTGTGTTTTGAATGCTTAACCTAACCCAAGTGCCCTTAACCCAACCCACGTCCACCGAACCTAACCGAGACGTGTGAACCTAATGTCTAACTCGTAACGCGTGATGTTGGCTGTCGTGTGTGCTGACGGCAGATTGGGTTGGTCTGTAGTTGCGGATTTCGGTTTGCCTCGGGCGAGGGGTTGGCTCGTAAGCGGCGAGGGGCGCTCCGGCGGAGCATGTTGCTTTGCAGGCGGCGCCCGTTTTTTGCGGCGGGCACAATTGAAATTGTTGGGAAACGAACGAAAGGGCTGTGAATGTTGGCGGGCGAGAGGAGGAGGACGTGGCCCGACGGCTGCGGGCCGATCGGGAAACGGTGGGAGGGCGATGGGGCGGCGGAGGTGCGTTTGCACGGCCGTCATCGCCGCACGCCTCCTCTTGTGTGGCTGTGGCGCCGGCCGCGCTGGCCGGGCTGCCGCGGCGACGGTGTGGGGCCTTTGCCGAAGGTTTGGCCATTGTGGCCGGTCGCCGGCTGGGGCTGTGGGGGCGGCATTTGGGCGTGGGCGGCGATTCTCGGCGGGCCGACCCAGGCTGTAGCGCGCGGTGGCTGCAGTTTGGCCGTGGTTTGCGGCGCTGCCGTGGCGACTGGTTGGCGACTGTGGTGTGGCTGTGTGTAGCCCCATCCTCGGTGGTTTGAAAGGCGCGGGTGGTTGTGGCGCAGGTGTGGGGCTGCTCCGCACAGGCTGTCGGACGTTGGGCGGTAGCAAGCGCGGGAGGCGCGGCGCGGCGGCGCGCAGAGTGGCGGCCGCTCTCTCGGCCGTCCGCGCCCGCCCGCGACACTGGCTGGGCCTGTGGCGCGAGGCGGCTATTCCTCTGCTGTGCGCTCCGCTCGCTGCGTGTCTCTTCTCGCTCTCGCTGCTCGCTGTGTTGTGTGTTAACGCGCGTCGTCGAAATGGCAGATCAGGCGGCTACGAACGAGACTGCTGCGGCACCCGCCGCCACCGGCACTACGAAGAAGGCAAAGTCTGCGTCGTCTGCGAAGAAGCCGCGCGCCAAGCCTGCGCACCCGCGCACCTCTGAGATGGTGACGGCCGCCATCAAGAGTCTGAAGGAGCGCGGCGGATCGTCGCTGCAGGCGATCAAGAAGTACATTGCCGCGCACTACAAGCTGGACGCGGAGAAGCTGGCGCCGTTTATCAAGAAGTACCTCAAGTCGGCCGTGGTGGCGGGCGAGCTGGTGCAGACGAAGGGGAAGGGCGCGTCCGGCTCTTTCAAGCTTGCCGGCGCCGGCGGCGGGGCGGCTGAGGGCGGCAAGGCTCGTGCTGGCGGTGCCAAGAAGAAGCGCGCCGCTCCGGCCAGCAAGGAGAAGAAGGGTGCCCGTGCGGCCGGCGCAAAGAAGGCTGGTGGCGTGAAGGCGGCGACTGGTCGGAAGGCGGGCGCCGCCAAGAAGGCGTCTGCGGCGTCGGCCGCTCCCGCCGGTGCGAAGAAGGCGGCTGCTGCCAAGCCGGCCAAGGCCAAGTCGCCGTCGAAGGCGAAGAAGGCCGCCAAGGTTCCGACGAAGAAGCCGAAGGCGCCGCGCCCGAAGAAGGCGACGACGCCGTCTAAGGCGAAGGCGTCGCCCAAGAAGAAGAAGTAGAGGAGAAGAAGAAAGGAATGGGAAAGGAAAGGAAGGGTTGGCGGTTGACTCCGTCGTCCCCACCCCCCGTCCCCGTCGTCTAGTGGCGCGCAAGAGACGCGCGGCCCAAAACGGCCCTTCTCAGGGCCATCAAAGCACGTCGGGAAGGTTTTGATTGTCGTGTTGCGGTGTGGTTGTGCCGTCTGGCGTTTCTGTATGCCCGTGTGTGGATACTGTTTGCGTGCCGTGGTGGTTGGATTGCGGGGGGTCGGTGGCGGGTGCGGGCGGCGGTAGCGGTTGCTTGTCGCCGTTTTTGGTCGCGGCCGGCCGACGGTTGGTTTGTGTCATGTTGTTTGAATACTTTGGTTTGTCTGTCTGTTTGCCTGCCTTCTCCTCGGATGTGTCTTGTCTTGGTTGTGTGTGTGTTCTTGCAACGGGGGCGGGGGACGTTGAGATGTGGAAAGGGTCGGTGGCGTTGGACGAGCCTGCGTGCCTGGCTGGCCGTTGGTGCGGGTTTTTGTTTTGTTTGTTTGTTTGTTTCGAAACGAAGCGGCGGCCGGCCAGCCACCCGTGTGGTTGACGGCGTCGGCCGATGGGTGTTGTGCGCTTTGAGCGCCGCGCCGGGGAGGGATGATGTTGATTGATTGTTGCGCGCGCCAGCAAGCTGGCAGAGGAGAGCGGCTGTGGCGGACGGACGGGAAGTGGAAGCGGTGTTTTGTCTTTGGTTCTCTGGTTGTGGGGCGAGAGGCGACCGACAAAGTTTGCTCGCGACGGAGTGATGTTAGTGGCCCTTAAAAGGGCCGTTTTGTTTGTTTGCGTGCGTGGGCGGTGCCCAGCGGCTGGCGCGGTGTTTAGGCGCGCTCGCCGCGGATGCGGCGCGCGAGCTGGATGTCCTTGGGCATGATGGTGACGCGCTTGGCGTGGATTGCGCACAGGTTGGTGTCTTCGAAGAGGCCGACGAGGTAGGCCTCGCTGGCCTCCTGCAGGGCCATGACCGCGGAGCTCTGGAAGCGCAGGTCGGTCTTGAAGTCCTGGGCGATCTCGCGCACTAGGCGCTGGAATGGCAGCTTGCGGATGAGCAGCTCTGTGCTCTTCTGGTAGCGCCTGATTTCTCGCAGGGCGACGGTGCCCGGCCTGTAGCGGTGGGGCTTCTTGACGCCGCCGGTGGCGGGCGCGCTCTTCCTCGCCGCCTTGGTGGCGAGCTGTTTGCGCGGCGCCTTTCCGCCGGTGGACTTGCGGGCCGTTTGCTTTGTGCGGGCCATAGCGGTAGCGGAGCGGCGTGGAGGCGAGCGAGGTGCTGCGTCGGGTGCTGCCTTGACGACACGGGCGCGCGCGCCAGCCACCGTGGTGCGCTTATATGCCCTCGGTTGCGCGTGGTGGGGGGAGGGCGGGCCAGAGTCTATATAGGGGGGCTGGCGCGTGCGCTGGGCGCAGCAAGAGCAAGCAGTCTGCGCTGAGCCGCCGTAGCGAGAGGACGCTCTGGCTCAACGCAGCTACTATTGTCTCGCTCGCGCTATTGTACTTGCGCGTCTTTGTCTGCGCGCCTTTGTTAAGGTGCGTTGGTCAACGGCGTCCGCGTGGCAAAAGCAAAAGCTTGTCTCTCCTGCTGGCTACTCGCACGTGGGTTGGTTAGCGGCAGAATTGTCGTGTTGTCTGCTACTGGCTGTGGCACAAATCGATTCAGGAATCGATTTGCGTCACGCCTAGGGAACGTTAGGGCACGCCGTGATCCAGGACCCCCTTCACGTGGGACCAGTCCGCGATCACTAGAGTTAGAAATCTCCATCCTTTCTTACTCAATTACAGGAGCCCCATGGACCCGAAAAATAGCTGCCTGACCGCCATGGAGGATACTGTCCCGACAGATTGCACTCTGTCGGCGGCAGCATCCGCCACACTACCCGCCTCCGGCGATACCGCGTCCACGGCCGGCGCATCTTGCGCCCCCTCAGGCTACCGCCCCATCTCTGCCGTTGAACTGTATGTGATTTTGAATCGCGTAGCAAATCCAAAAACAATCGAAGAAAAAGTGGCCGCGGAAAAGGCGTACGAACATTTCATGCGCCACGACTTAGCCGCCGCCCTGGGACAACAGCCGCTGATAGAGTCTTTCTTTCCGCTGAGTGTACTGCCGCGCTCGGCCATAGAAGAGGTGATTGTTCCGCCGGGAGCCCTGCCGGGTGTAGCAACTCAAGATGTTGCTGCTCTGGCGGAGGCGGCCCCGAATGGTGTTGCGTCACCAGACTTGGCTACTGAAGAAGCCAGTGCGCTGCTGATCGCCCCAACGGAAAATCCCAGTGAAGAAGCCGCTAGTGCGCCGGTCCTCGCCGCGGAGGGACTGACTGACAGCGACCACCCAAACCCAACAGGGCACCCAACAACGCCAGTGCTACTAGACATTCCCGAAGCCAACCTGGGGACACTTCTGTCGGCAGAAATGCCGATGGAAGTGCAACAGGCATCACGGAAGCGACCGGCCACCTCGGACTCCGAGGAACAAACCACAGCAACCGAGCCTGAAGGGCGCCAAACAAAAAAGAAGGCTGCTGCTGCAGACGCCTCCACAGCGCCCCCTGCAGCCGAGGAAGACGGTTTTACCGTACCGAACCGGCGGCACATCGCCAGGCCCAAAAGGCTTGAGAAGGTGCTTCCCCCACCTCTAGCCACATCAAACCGGTTCGCGGAGGCGACCGATGATGTCGTGGAAGCGGAACCCGCCGCCCCAGCACGCAAACAGACACGCCCCCCTCCAGTAGTAATGACGTGGGACGATGACTACATGGACCTCCGCCGCATAGTTAAAGAAGTGGCGGAAATAAAGTCTATCAAAGTCCAATCGAATAACGTCTATAAGGTCCTCCCAACATCCATAGACGAGCACAAAAAGCTCATGGATTTTGTTAGGGATCAGGGACTCCATTGCTATACCCACAACACCGAGTCCCTGAAGCTACTAAAGGTGGTTATACGTCACCTGCCAATGAAGATGAACCCCACCCACCTTAAAAGCGAACTCGCCGAGTCGGGTTTTTCCGCGCGCACGGTAGAACTAATGACATCGCCGCGTACGCACAAAAAGATGCCGTTGTTCCTTGTCGTCCTAGTGGACAACGAGGACAACAGGAAAATCTTTCAACTTGACAAGATTGCAGACATCGACGTTTCGGTCGAACTACTCAAGGCCAAGGGCAAGAGGCCTCAGTGCTACTCGTGCCAAGGCCTTGACCATGTTGCACACAACTGCACCATGCCCGCGCGTTGCGTGAAGTGTGCAGGTGCACACCAAAGCCGCGACTGCGTAAAAAAGCGCGACGAACAGCCCAAATGCTGCAACTGCAGTGAGCCGCATGTTGCCAGCTACAGGGGCTGTAATGCATTTAAATCCCGCAAGCGTGGCAAGGCTGCCAGAAAAGTGCAGTCAGGAGTCAGTTTTGCGTCCGTTGCCGGGGGACGGGCTGCTGAAAAGCAGGCCCCGCCTCGCGGTGAACGCCGCCTACCCACCCGCAACCTGCAACCACCTACCAACCCACAGCCGGAACCCAGTGCTGCTGGGCTACCCCACGGCCCCACGCCGACCCGCGTCGAAAATGGACAGGCTGCCCCTGCTGCGCAGACTCCAGTCGCAAAACAGTGCCAGCCTAGTACTGCCCCAGCGCCACCCGCCCCCGCGGCCACAAGCGCTATCACTGATGATCTGCAGATGCTACTGCAGACACTAAACGGACTCATGGCACAACTACCCAATCTAGTCTCCGCAGCAGCGACGGCCCTCCAGGCCATCGCCAAGCCCCCCAGTCATGGATAACGACCATACCCATGGCCTGACTGTTTGCGTTTTCAACGCAAACAGTCTTGTACCGCAGCAGGGTGAATTTAGGGAATTTCTACACAGCGAGGCAGTAGACATCTGCCTCGTCTGTGAAACATTCCTAAAACCCGGTGTGCACGTCAGGGTCGCAAACTACAGCTGTTACCGCAACGACCGGCTGACCCACGGCGGCGGTACGGCGGCGTATGTCAGGTCGTCCCTGCGGCACTACCCGGTGCAACTGCCACAACTCGAGCACATGGAAGCCACCGGCGTGACCGTTAACACGTCTGTCGGCAAGATCACTTTCGTGGCGGCATACCGGCCGCCGCGGGGTGTTCTGCAAGAGGCCGATTTCGACACCCTACTGGACATGGAGGGGAGGCTGTTCATCGGGGGGGACTTTAACGCAAAGTCCGCCTACTGGAACTCCCGCCTCACAAATGTCAGCGGGCGCCGACTTGAACGCGCCGCCCTCAGACACGGCGCCATCATTCTAGGGCCCTACGACCCAACCCACATCCCAGTGCGTGGACAACCTGACGTTCTCGATGTTGCTATACTGAGGGGGGTCGATCGGTTTACGACAGCCGAGACGAGGACGGCTTTGTCATCAGATCACTTGCCAGTGATCTTCGACATAGACGTCGTCGGCGCGGCGGTGCGGGCCGGTCGTCCATCCTTCAGGAAACTCAACGTCGAGCACTTCCAGACCGAGGTACGGGAATACCTCACAGATGCCCCTGATCCGAGGGAGGTGGGGGTGGAAGCCGCCATCACCTCCCTAAACCAGGCGCTCCTGCGAGCTGCAGAGAGTGCCACTCCTGGTCGTTCTCGTCAGCCACAAGATAGGTCGCGTCGCCTCCCGCAAGAAATACGGGAGCTTATAGTGGCGAAAAACCATCTCTTCCGCGAGTGGCAAATAACGCGACAGCCAGAAACAAAACGCCGCGTAAACCGCATGCGTCGTGCCATCACTGCGGCCGTCCGCGAACACCGCAACCAAGCATGGGCCGACCTTGTCGAGTCCCTCGACCCGGACGACGGCAGTGCATGGCGCGTCGTGAGAGGTTTTCTGCGCCGCAGGCAGCGCATTCCTCCCCTGAAACTCGGTCAGGACCACGTCTGCGAGCCGGACGCCAAGGCAAGTGTCCTAGCGGACACCTTTGAGGCAAACTTCCGGCCAGTGGTAGAAGACATTGACGTGGCCCATGTCCAGCTAGTGGAAGAACGCCTCCCAGTCTTCCTCAACGCACGAGAGGAGGGTGACAGCATAGACCCCATCACCGCCGAAGAAGTTGCACTGCAACTCCGATCGCTCAATGCCCGGAGGGCAGGCGGCATCGACGGCATCCCGAACTCACTCCTTAGGAATCTCCCTGAGGAATACGAGCAATACCTAGCCACAGTCTTCAACGAGATCCTTGCCTCGGGTGTTTACCCCTCGGTGTGGAAACATGCTGAGGTGGTGGCCATCCCGAAGCAGGACAAGGACCCCCGGTCGCCATCCAGCTACAGGCCCATCAGCCTCCTCCCATGTCTCTCGAAGGTTTTCGAGAGACTTTACGCACGGCGACTTCTACAACACGTGGAACAGGAACATATATTGCCAGATGAGCAGTTTGGTTTTCGTGGAGGTCACTCCACGACCCACCAGCTGCTCCGCCTCGTGGAACCAGCCATGAGGGCGCTGGAGACGAGGGAATACCTTGGGGCGGTATTTCTGGACGTCTCACGCGCCTTCGACTCCGTGTGGCATGACGGCCTCGTCTACAAGCTGTTTGTACTCGGGGTACCGACGTCGCACGGAGCACTTCTCAGGTCCTACTTATCAGGCAGGACATTTCACGTCCGGGCAGAACAGGGAAGGTCCACAAACAGACCCATACGTGCCGGCGTACCGCAGGGGTCGGTACTCGGCCCCATACTTTACTCGCTCTTCACCGCCGACGCACCGCGAGTGAACGGAGTAGAGTTGGCCCTCTACGCGGACGACACTGCTCTGTTCACCCGGAGCATGAACGCGCATACCATGGGACGTCGCCTCCAGCAAGGATGTGAAGCGCTTGGCGCTTGGGCCACCATGTGGCGCCTTAAATTTAACGCTTCCAAGAGCCAGGCGGTGGCGTTCACGAAGCGCAGAGTGCCGCCTAACCTAGAAGCCCTACACATCGCGGGAGGCCCCATCCCGTGGTCAAAAACAGCTACCTACCTCGGAGTGAGACTAGACCAGCGGCTCACCTGGGCCCCACACATACAGTGGATCAGAAACAAGGCGATAGGGCGGCTTCGTGCACTCTATCCCCTGTTAAACCCGGAGTCCACATTGCCCTCACGTCACGGCATCACGCTGTATCTGACACTGGTACGCCCAGTGTTAGAGTACGCGGCCGTGGTGT
This sequence comes from Schistocerca cancellata, assembly GCF_023864275.1. Lineage (NCBI taxonomy): Eukaryota > Metazoa > Arthropoda > Insecta > Orthoptera > Acrididae > Schistocerca > Schistocerca cancellata. Next base: position 456,707,329 of record NC_064634.1, on the reverse strand, counting down.
GGGGCAATGCCGCCGACTCCTCCATACGATCGCTACAACGCGTGCAAAACAAGGCGTTGAAGCTTGCGCTGGGCCTTCCCAGGTTCTACCCCACCACCTTCCTCCACGAAGATACGGGTATCCTGATGTTGCAGGACAGATTCCGTGTCCTAGCACGTCAGTTTTACCAAAAAGCGGGTCAATCCCGCAATCGGCTCATTCAGGGCTTGGGCCAGCAGCTACATCACCGACCAACTACCCGTTGGCCGGACCTGTTGCGGGAATAACCCCTCCCCAACAACACCAGGACCCACGAGATAAACACCGAGAGGACCCCAACAACGGTTAGGTAGTCTTATCAAAAACTTTTATTTCAGGTTCTGCAGGAACAGCACACAAGTGCTTACCCTGCACACACACACGTGCCACAGGTAGGCACGACAGTAAAGGAGTTGCGGAGTTGCGCTGGGCGCAGCAGAGCACGCAGGACAGTCGTTCGGCGGCCGTTGGAGACTGCGGACGGAGCGCGCAGGCACGTTGCACACGAGGCAGCAGAAGAAGCCGGCGCGCACGCATCTCTACACGCAGACGAACGAACATGGCTGGACGCAGGAAGGGCAGCAAGATTGCGGCCGCGCTGGAACTCCTGGTCGATGCGATCGGGAAGGACCGCGGACGCAGTCGGCGCCACAAGCGGAAGCAGCGCACTGAGCAGCAATGCTTCAAGTGCCAAAGGATGGGGCACATCGCCAAAGTGTGCAGGGGCACACTAGCGTGTCTAAAGTGTGCCGAGGCACACGACACACGCAACTGTACCAAGCCCCGCGACGCGGCTGCCAAGTGCGTGAATTGCGGCGGTGCCCACGCCGCAAACTCGCGCAGCTGCGCCTACGTGCGGGGCTACAGAAACAAGATGGCCGCCCCACGCCCTGCAGGGGTACCTGGCGTCGAGACGGACGTCCCACCCCCCCGCTCCCGCGGGGATGGTGGACCATGCCGTCGCGAAGCCACCACGGACGACGCACTGGCCGTCTTCCACACTGCCCTTGCGGCCGAAAGGGCCGCCATGAGGGAGGAACTCGTGGCTGTTCACCGCCAGCTGCAACAGCTGCGTGAGGAGCTTCGGGTCCTCAAGAAGACGTCCACCCCCAACGCCAGCTCCACTGCGAGTCGGCCAGTGGGGGTCGATGCCTCCACCCAGACGGAGCCACCTGCGCCGCCAGTTGACGAGACGGGCGTCGAAGTGGCTCCCATGGACATTGAGGTGGAGCAGCCTGCTCTCCCTCCCGTCGGGGAGGTCGAGCCGCGGGCACACGACGAAGAGGCGCACACCGAGACACCACCACTTGCTGCAGCGGAGGCGGAATGGCTGCCGCTCCCCAAGGTGAGCAGCGTGCAGCCAGTGCTGCAGAAGGTCGCCGCGTCTCTTCGTGACGGGTCATACCCGCACCTAGACAACCCCTATCCTTTCACGCCACCAGACAGGACGAAACCGGCCCTTCCTCACCAGCCCTATGGACCAGTCAGGAGCAACAAGGCCCTCAGAGGACTGGTATCGAGGAAGGACCTCAACATCATCAACCACCACCCTGTCTTCACGCCCGCGGACTGGGAATACATCTTTGCAGCCGCAGAACTGGGCGAGACGCCCGGGGAAGTGCGTCCGGAAATAGCACAGCACCCAGCTTACCGGGAATTCCAGGAGATCGGAAAGCTCGGAGACAACATGACCAAGGAGGATATCATCCAATTCTGTCTACGAAATCCTGAATTCGTAGACTTACTAGGACGCCGATAGGCCACATAGAGCGCCTCTCTAGTCAGAGGTGCTCCCAGGGGAAGATTCAAGAAACTAGGGGACCAAATTCGAAGATAGAGGAGTTAAGGAGGAACAGCAGCACCGCTGCTTAGCCTCCACCATCTCCGGACTGAGGAGGTCCGTGATTTACTAGCGAGCGAGCGAGCGCTGGGCGCAGACCGTAGCCGACTCGCTAGCGCCGGGTGAGGAGCCAGCCGCTGCAGCAGACGTTTTGCTTGCCTGAGCTTTTTTGAGGATTTAGAAGAGATGACTGGCCGCGGCAAGGGAGGAAAGGGGCTCGGCAAGGGTGGCGCCAAGCGGCACCGCAAGGTGTTGCGCGACAACATCCAGGGCATCACGAAGCCCGCGATCCGCCGCCTGGCTCGCAGGGGCGGCGTGAAGCGCATCTCTGGTCTGATCTACGAGGAGACCCGCGGAGTGCTGAAGGTGTTCCTGGAGAACGTGATCCGCGACGCGGTGACGTACACTGAGCACGCCAAGCGCAAGACTGTGACGGCCATGGACGTGGTGTACGCCCTGAAGAGGCAGGGGCGCACCCTGTACGGTTTCGGCGGTTAGGCGCGTCGCAGCCGGTGTGCTGTGCCGCGTTGGCCTTCCCGCGGCCGTGGGAGAGACGAAAACGGCCCTTTTCAGGGCCACCACACTGTTCGGAAATTGAAAAGTGCGAAAGAGTCTGTGTTGTTGCTGCGTGTGTTGCCTGCCTGCCTGCCTTCTTTCTTTCATTCTTCATTTCGTTTTCGTTTGACTGACGTGACGTGACTGGGAGAAAGGAAAGGAAGCGGGTCTTGCGGCTGTGTGTGCGAGAGAGGGCGTTTTGTGTTTGCTTTGTTTATCGATCGATGGAGATGCCGGGCTGTGTGTTGTTGTTGTTGTTGTTGTGCGAGAGGCGGTGAATATTTGCGCGGTTTGGCTGTGTGTGTTTGCGGCGGCGTTGGAGTTGCCGAGGCAAGGCGTGCCGATAGGCGGCCGGATCAGCTGTTTCGTTTGTTTGGGGCGCGCGGGAGTGGAGGGCGGTGTGTCGACACGCTCCTCTCGCAGTGGTCATTATTGCTGTCGTTGTCTTGTCGTTTGGAAGGCGACTGTGCGTGCGTGGAGGTGCTTGAGGCAAACGAAACAAAACAAGGTGTGTGTGTGTGTGTGTGTTGGGCCACACGGGCTGTGGACGACAAGATGGCGGCGGCTCTTCTTGTTCTTCTCTCTTTTAGTCCTCTTACCGTTAGAGGGGGAGTTGGTGGAGGTTATTGTCGCCTGTGGACATTTGCTCCTCTTTTCTGTGTGTTGTTCTTATCTTCGGTACTGTGCTTGTTTTCGGACGTTGCTGTTTGTTGAGAGTGATTATGTGTTCTGTCTGTGCTACTGCTGGAGCAGCGACTCTCGGGTCTTGCACATCTGTCCCTGTGGTGTTCATATCGCCCAAGGGTCAAGACGTAACAGTCATTTTCTGACTTCCGCGCGGTGGCGTAGAACGCTTGTGCCAGGGCGCGGAATCGTGTTGTGAGTGGTTCTATGCAGGTCTGCCGCGGGGACGTGTAAGGCCCGTCGTAGAGCGCTCTGCTTTGGACCCTTCTGTAGGCGATGCATCGTCGATCTGGCTGCACAGCCCCATACAGGGCGCGCATATTCCAGTATCGCTACGCCTGTTGCGGGGTCGAGGGAACAGGGTACAGGATGTGCATCCTGGCGTGAGCGTTTGTGCCAAGTTCCCCTATGTGACACTTGGATGTCAGGCGTGACACCGAGGTACCTCGCAGAATTTCTCCCCCCTGCAATCGTAGCAGTTGGTATGGTCTTGTTGCCGGCGGCGGCTGTGGAAGTGACGTTAAAGTAAAGTGCGGCGAGGACGACTGCAATTTTGCTTTGGACGTAGGTTTGTGTGGTGGCCCTGAAAAGGGCCGATTGTTGTGAGCCGGGCCGGCAAAGCGCGTTGCGTGCAGGGGAGCACGCAGCGCTGCTGGGCGGCGGGTCCGCGTGCCGATTGCCTGGCCTCTCTGTTTAGGCCTTCTTCTCGGTCTTCTTTGGCAGCAGGACGGCCTGGATGTTGGGCAGGACACCACCCTGTGCGATGGTGACGCCCGACAGGAGCTTGTTGAGCTCCTCGTCGTTGCGGATGGCAAGCTGCAGGTGGCGCGGGATGATGCGCGTCTTCTTGTTGTCGCGGGCCGCGTTTCCGGCCAGCTCGAGCACCTCAGCCGCGAGGTACTCCATGACGGCGGCGAGGTAGACGGGCGCCCCGGCGCCGACGCGCTCGGCGTAGTTTCCCTTGCGCAGGAGGCGGTGGATTCTGCCGACCGGGAACTGGAGCCCGGCCCTGCTGGAGCGGGACTTTGACTTGCCCTTGACTTTGCCTCCCTTTCCGCGTCCGGACATGGCGATGGGCTGTGGTGTGAAAACGAGACGAGACGAAGGACGGTGCGAGCCGCAGCGAGTCGAGCAGCGGAGTGGCGGCGCCGCCAGGGGTGGGGGTCCTTTATGCTCTCGGGTGCGGCGGCCGGTTGCGCTCGCGGCCCATTGGTCGGCGGCCGCAACGGGGCGAGCTGGTAAAGGTGCGGCGGCGGGGCGCGCTGGGTGCCACTGTGTGGGGAGACGCTGACTAGAGCGGAGCGCTTGCTACTGGTGTTGCTGCCGTACGTTCACGTTCTTGTTTGAGATGCCGCCCAAGACTAGCGGGAAGGCCGCCAAGAAGGCTGGCAAGGCTCAGAAGAACATTTCGAAGGGCGACAAGAAGAAGAAGCGCAAGAGGAAGGAGAGCTATGCCATCTACATCTACAAGGTGCTGAAGCAGGTGCACCCTGACACGGGCATCTCGTCGAAGGCGATGAGCATCATGAACAGCTTCGTGAACGACATTTTCGAGCGCATCGCGGCCGAGGCGTCCCGCCTGGCGCACTACAACAAGCGCTCGACCATCACGTCCCGCGAGATCCAGACCGCTGTGCGGCTGTTGCTGCCTGGCGAGCTGGCCAAGCACGCCGTGAGCGAGGGCACGAAGGCGGTGACCAAGTACACGAGCTCCAAGTAAGGAGGTGGCTCTGGAATGGAAGGAGAGAAGGCTCCTCCGTTGCGAGAGCGGCAAAAACGGCCCTTTTCAGGGCCACCAAATGGCCTTTGCGGGAAGGGCGGAATTGTTGTTGTTGTTGTTGTTGTTGTTTTGTGTGTGAGTGGGTGGACGGCGGCAATAGCTACCGCTTTGGTTGCGACGCGACGGGGTGGGGTGGCCGATGCGATGAATTTGATTGATGGGGGCGCGTCGCGTGTTGCGGGGTACGGCCACGGTGTGACGTGGAATGGAGGCACGTGCGCACAACTCGTTGGTGTTACCTGTCTGCGAGGTGGGGGAAGTGCGATCGGTGATGTGTCCTTTGGATGGAGGTGCCGGTTAGTTACGTGACGGATGGAAACGAAACGCGATTGTTGGGAATGTCAGTGTGTAACGACGGCCGTTTTTTCGGGTCGGTTTGCACGCCATACATGGCTAGGGTGAGATGTGTCTGTAAATGCTGCAGCGTGGAGGCGTGTGAGTGACGTTTAAATGAACGCGCATTGAGACACCAATGTGTATTGCATTGTACGGGCGACACGCACGATGATGTACCTTCCCTCCGACTCTGATTTCGATAGTCGTGTCTGACTGACTGTGTCTGCTTGTGCGTACGACGCACGCACACCGACGTCGTCATTGAAGATGCATGCACGCGTGTCCAGTCCAGTGCAGTACAGTACAGTACAGTAAGCGCGACGCTAGAAGACGACGGTCGCTTTGGCGAATGTGCGCACACGTGTTTGTGTGTGTCGGTGATGTGGTCCGATCCGTCGCCTCTGGGAAACTGTCGATCGGCGCGGTACACCGGCATCACGCAACGGTACGTCTTGAACACCCGTCATACCGTCGCGCTGAGAACGGTTACCGAAAGGTGAACCTCTGTGATCGGTCGAATGTCTGGGCAGAACGTGAGGAGAGAATGGTGGAGGAAAGGACAGAGGGGAAAAAAAAAAGTAGAGAGAGAGAGAAAAAAGAAAAAAAAACCAAACAAAACGGAGAAACGCGGTGTAGAGCAACGGAACGTTCCCGTGTCGGAGGTGTATTGTAGCCGCACTGAAATGCGTGTAACGGCGCGGCGGCAAGTGTCTGCCGTGGTGAACGTTACCTTTGACGGCTGAATTGTGTGCGTTGCGTTGCTTTGCTTTGCTTTCCCGGATGTGTATGTAACGTTCGTTGAGATGGTTCTGAGGAAGAATGTACGACAGTGCCCGTGCCGTCTATGTTCGTGTGCAAAGCCATTGTGTGTGTACGGAATGATGTCTGTAGGTGTTAGTGAACATGTTTTACCAGTGGGGGAAATGGATCGTCGATGGTTGCCGTCACGGTCGAGACAACGCACGCACGCACCCTCCCTCCCTCCCTCCCTCCCTACATGAAGGTGTCGAGAAAGTGTGTTAACTGGGGTTTGTTTGTCTTTCGTTAAAGGGAAGGGACGAGAGAGAGAGAGAGAGAGAGAGAGAGAGAGAGAGAGAGAGAGAGAGAGAGAGAGAGAGAAGCGAAGTGGGGATAGTGCGTTCATTTTGTGTGTGTGTTGTTTCGAGAATTGCGTCCGGGAATGGCGGTGGGCGTGCCCTGCATGTGGCCCGGAAGGCTGTTCGTTTCGCGGTAGTGTGTGGACAGGGGAGGGGCACGCGTAACGCTGCTGGCATGGCATGGCATGGCATTCGGGAGATGGGAGGGGGCAAACGAAGAAAACAAGAAGCGGGGGCTATAAAGACGGGGAGGGGCGCGGTGTGGGTGGCTTGCGCTGCGCTCGGCTGGCGCGTGCGGCGTTGTTTTTGTGCAAAAGAAGAGAAAACGAATGGGTTGCCGGGAGGGGGCCGTTGTTGTGTTGTGGTGTAGCCGCAGACGCGGCCGTCAGTGAACGTGGTGAGACCGACGGATGCGGGAGGGGCGGGGGCGGTGGTGAGAGCGGGGAAAACACTAGAAGAAGGAGAAAAACGCTGCAACCAACATAAAATGAGGCGTTTGTAACCTGCCAGCAACAAAACAACAACAAAAAAAAGGTCTATCAACATTGAATGTAAATGGAAATGGACCCAAGTGTAACCTCCCCGCACAAATAGTCGTAAGTAAGTGAGTGCGTGAATGATGATAAAAATGTGCCAGAATGTTGTTAACGTCCCTAGAAAATGAACGAACGAAGATTGATGGGAAACGCGCGATAATATGATGAATGGAAATAATGAACCATGAACATCTCAAGAGACATAATTGAAAACCCGATAAACGTTGTAAGGGCAGCGCTGGCTGACCTTCGGCCCTGTATTCTGAAACGTCCCCCTTTGAACAACAATGTATACAAAACTGCGCTTAAAGTGACGCACTATATTTTGAGCGCAACGCAATCTGACTATCAAAGATCCCTGCAAAAGAATGGCCCTGAGTAACATTAAAGTACACCTTTCGGAAATCACTTACCTCACAAAAATCGTCATTACTCGAAGTACGGCAATACAGCGAGCACCACTACTGCCAGCTAAATAAGAGATTCAAACTACGGAGGGCACTAACTACTGATAGGGATAGTTAGCAAAGTAAAGATTTTAATAGAGAACAACAAACAATGTATTTACCCTTAATATCATCACAAGTCATAATATATGTAATTTGAAAAGTCCGCCATATCTCTCCTCACATGCACCAGTGCTGGCGGCTCACCCCTAACTGCGCAACGGTACGCGCTGTTCACATCCAGCTATAGCAGGTTCATATGACAACAATGCAAACTGGCCACTGACTGCACACGGCACAGGCAGTGATTTTCACACAGAGCGCTACGTGGCATTACCAATAAAAAAAAATGTAAACAAACAGCCTACGTACAAATCAGAATAAAAAACAAAAAAGAAAAGAGCAAAAGATCGTTACGTCAATGAAAAAAAAAGGCAAAAGAGGAAACAAACTGCATCTATATGTGCTCTTAACTGTAGATACCTGTACACAGCTTCGTGCAATGAATGCCGGCTCACATTGAATTTTTTGATTGTTGGAGGAAATATTCTTTAAATGGAAATGAATGGTTTTACCTTTAAAAAAAAGTTACTTTGGAAACAAAGTATTATTGGGGCATTTTGTTGTGAAGAAAATAGTTACAATTGACATACATTATTAGATTTGCGCAATGCAGCTTCATTACCTTACCTTTTATAACAATATGCATCGTCCCGAACGGAGACCAGAGTCGCGAGAAGAGCACGCCGCCGCCCGCTCAGTACAATCGTCCACTCGCTAATACTGTCGTCGACTGACTACGACCTCTCCCGACCCGCCACATAGAGATGACAACTGTTCCTGCCGACCCGCTACGTGCCACTAGTGTCGTGTGGCGCAGACTAGCGACGATAAGAAACTCTCTGGTCAGAGATTGTGTGGTGCCTCGCCATCGCTGGTAATGAGTACATAGGTGTTTGAGCGCGCGTACCGGAACACGCAGTGCGGAGCCCAGAGACTGTGTTGTCGAGGCCGTCGACGCAGTGCATGTCGGTCGGTCGAGTGCGTGCGGGAGGGCAGAGAGGCAGCGTCGGCACGGAGATGCACGCACGGGGGCTGCGGCGTGGCGCGTTTGCGGTAGGCGCCTTTGGTGGCAACGGCCGGGACAAGCAGCGGTGTATGGTGTGGTGCGGGCCGGACAGGGGCGGCGGAGGAGGAGGAGGAGGCGGCGGCGCGACGATGGCATTGGGGCGGAAACGGGGACGGCGACGGCGGATGTTGAGAGGCGTCACGCGCGGACCGACACAGACGCACAGATAGATAGATAGGAAGAAGAAGGGGCGGCTGGTGAGTGCAATTTAGGCGGTAGACACAAGAGGTCGGCACGGCATTTGCGTGATGTGGCGTTGTGACGGGGTGTGCTCGCTTGCCTCGTTTTGTTGATGCGCGCAGGAAGATGTGCAGAGCAGCGGCGGGCGGCTCGGTTCGGTTTGGCCCGGCGGGCCGCGCTGTTGTCGCGGACGTGAGCGCCCCCTGGCGGGTGGCCGGAGGCGGCGCGGCGTGTTGGACGTGTGGCTGGCGGCAGTGCACAATTGCGAGTGGCTGGCGGTGTGGCGGTTGGCGCGTCGGGCGGCCGAGAGAGAGGAGAGGTATGTGTTTGCGGGCGCGTTTGCTGCGCGGCGTCGTGCAGGGAGGGCGGGCGCTTGTCGACTGTGTGGCGAATTGGCGGCGTTGTGCTCCGGCCGAAGGCGTCGGGGAAAGGAGAGTTGGTCGTGATGTCATGTCGCGCCGTGTCATGTCTGCGAAACGGCTGCCGAGAGGTGTGGTGGTAGCGAGCCGGTCGGTGTCAGTGCGATGGGAATGTGCGTTTGGCGGTTTCGGTGTGCTTTTTGCGGCGTGAGAGTGGGGCGGGCGGGCAGGCGTGCTGTTGTTGGTTCCTTGTGTCTTGTGTGTAGCTTGATGGCAACGTGGAAGGACGCCTGTTTCCAGCCGTGCGTGTGGTTGTCGACGTTGACTGGTTTGGGGCGTGCCGTTGCACGTGCGTGTTTGGGTCGTTGGTGTGCTTTTGGCTGGCTGGCTGGCTGGCTGGCTGGCTGGCTGGCTGGCTGGCTGGCTGGCTGTGTGTACGGTGGATAGTGCAGTAGTTGTGTCGTTGCCACGGGCGTCGGGTGCGGCTGCGCGTAGTGGCGGAAAGGTGTCGCGTGACTTTGTGAATGGAGTGGGGCGGGGAAAGGAGCAGCGTGCCGCTGCGTCGTGGCCGTTAGCCAGAGGCTGTGCTTTGATAGTTTTGTGGACGGTTCGTGCGAGGCGATTTGTTGCCTGCCCTATGTTTGTTTGTTGTTTTTGGAGACGACGACTGGTTGGTGGCGTGCGCGCGAGCGAAGTGGCGGTGTGCGTTTCCCGTGCCGACTGCCGACTGCCGACTGCCGACTGCCGACTGCCGGCTGGCGACAGGTGCGCCGTCGGTGGGGTGGGTGGCCGGCACAAGTAGAGGCGGCGGCGGCGGCGGCGTCGTTGCGGTGTGTTTGTGTTGTCGGCGACAGCTGTTTGTGCGGTGCGTGTGAATGGTGGTGCAAACGTGTGCTGGCGTTGAGGCTGCGACCGCGGCGTGTTGTTGGTTGATGTTGAACAGCGGCTGTGTGCGGTGGTGGTGTTGCCGCACGTGCATCCGGCCCGGCGCGGAAAGCGCAGTTGCGGCGGCCCTTCGGTGCCAGCCACGTCGCGTGAGCGGCGGGTTGCTCTGGTCGACACGTGGTGCTCTGGTTTGTTGTTTGGTGCCCTTTGGCCGGTGGGTGGTCCGTGTGTCTCGGTATCTGGTCGTGGTCGTGCTGCCCGTTTGTCGGCGTTGTCTGTGGCTTCGCTTTTGTTTTTGTTTTTGCGGCGTGCCGACGACCCGACGCGACCTTTACACCCAAAGTGTGGCGCCCGAAGGTGAACCAACGTAATCCGACCTCGGCGCTTAAGCTCTAAGCCTAAGCTGAGCGAACCGAACCTGTGTAGCGTTGCGTAGCGTGAGGTGAGGTGCGGTGAGGTCAGCCTCAGCGCCAAGTAAGCCAAGCTGTCCGGCCGTGAGGTGGGTGGGTGGGTGGGTGGGTAGGTAGGTGCGGCTGCTGCGGCCACCTGACGCCCGACGTGTGTTTGAATGCTTAACCTAAGTTTGAGGCTTAACCTAACCCAAGTGGCCTTAACCTAACCTAACCTAACCTAACCTAACCTCGGACGCCCGACGTGTGGTTTGAATGCTTAACCTAAGTTTGACGCTTAACCTAACACCGACCCTTAACCTAACCCAAGTGCCCCTAACCTAACCTAACCTAACCTAACCTTAATGTAACGTAACCTAACCTAACCTCTGACGCCTGACGTGTGTTTTGAATGCTTAACCTAACCCAAGTGCCCTTAACCCAACCCACGTCCACCGAACCTAACCGAGACGTGTGAACCTAATGTCTAACTCGTAACGCGTGATGTTGGCTGTCGTGTGTGCTGACGGCAGATTGGGTTGGTCTGTAGTTGCGGATTTCGGTTTGCCTCGGGCGAGGGGTTGGCTCGTAAGCGGCGAGGGGCGCTCCGGCGGAGCATGTTGCTTTGCAGGCGGCGCCCGTTTTTTGCGGCGGGCACAATTGAAATTGTTGGGAAACGAACGAAAGGGCTGTGAATGTTGGCGGGCGAGAGGAGGAGGACGTGGCCCGACGGCTGCGGGCCGATCGGGAAACGGTGGGAGGGCGATGGGGCGGCGGAGGTGCGTTTGCACGGCCGTCATCGCCGCACGCCTCCTCTTGTGTGGCTGTGGCGCCGGCCGCGCTGGCCGGGCTGCCGCGGCGACGGTGTGGGGCCTTTGCCGAAGGTTTGGCCATTGTGGCCGGTCGCCGGCTGGGGCTGTGGGGGCGGCATTTGGGCGTGGGCGGCGATTCTCGGCGGGCCGACCCAGGCTGTAGCGCGCGGTGGCTGCAGTTTGGCCGTGGTTTGCGGCGCTGCCGTGGCGACTGGTTGGCGACTGTGGTGTGGCTGTGTGTAGCCCCATCCTCGGTGGTTTGAAAGGCGCGGGTGGTTGTGGCGCAGGTGTGGGGCTGCTCCGCACAGGCTGTCGGACGTTGGGCGGTAGCAAGCGCTCCGTCCGCTGCTTGAGGTTATCTGCTAACTGTCTGGCGTAGGTTTTACCTTTCGGCATTTCCTACAGCTTGAGAGGGTTGTGTTAAATTTGTTCATCTTTATTTGCAGTGTGGCTTGTGTGTGTGCGGACACGGGGGGTTTGCATGATGTGGAGGGAGCTAAGTTACTGTGAAGGGCACTGCTGCATTATCTCGCGAGCAGTGCGATCGGCCGCCTGTATCTGTCGTGTGGATCATCTTCTTCCCCCAAGTCTCTGATCAGGGGGTTAGTAGACATCGTTGCTTTCTCGTAGAAACGGCGCGCTATCTCCTGGTGACGCTGGAGCACTTCTGGTTCTTCAGCTGCTTCGTGCAGGTATTTGTGCGGAAATTGCGGGTGAACGTGGAATACCCGCCGTAGTACCTTATTCTGAAGGGATTGGAGTCTCTGTAGATGAGTCCTCGCAGCATTACCCCAAACTTCGCACGCGTAGTCGAAGAGGGGGCGAATGTACATGCGATAAATTAATAGGCCATTTTCGACGGAAAGATCGGAGCCCTCGTTGATTATAGGATACAGCGCTCCCATGCGCTGTGAGACTTTGTTCCGGATGTCGTCCACATGCGGTTTCCACGTTAGTTTCTTATCGAGGATCACCCCGAGGTAGCGCACTGTGTCTTGCCACGCCAGTTCCGTATTGTACAGTCGGAGTCGTCGGGTTGGCATGGTTCTTCGCTTCGTGAAGACGATCGTATGCGTCTTGGCTGGATTGAATCGGATGCGCCATTTCGTTGCCCATTCTTCCAACATGTTGCAGGCACTCTGAAGACGTGGTCTCATCACGTCGCGCCATCGGCTTCGTGTGAACAGCATCGTATCATCCGCATATATAGCTTTCTCGACCCTCGGCGGTGTGGGGAGATCAGACGTATACAGGGTGTAGAGCACCGGTCCAAGTACCGATCCTTGGGGCACTCCCGCGCAGATCGGCCGTGCCGTGGAGAGGGCGTCGTCCACTCGAACTGCAAAAGTGCGGTGGTGAAGGTATGAGGCAACCAGCTTGACGTAGGCTCGTGGAAGGCCGAACGAGTTAAGTTTCCAGATGAGCCCCTGATGCCACACGCTGTCAAAGGCTTTTGTAATGTCCAGGAGAACCGCTCCACAAAACTCCTTCCTGTTGAATGCAGTTGTAATGTCGTTGACGACTCGGGTGATTTGGTGACTGGTAGAATGTCCTCTCCGAAATCCAAACTGTTCATTGGGTAAGATGTTGCGGAGAGAGATGATGTGTTGAAGTCGATGTAGAAGTAGCCGCTCAAACAATTTGCTGACGTGTGGCAGCAGGCTTATCGGGCGATAACTCGTCGGGAGGCGTCGGTTTTTGCCGGGTTTCGGTACAGGTACCACAACAGAGTGCTTCCACGCCGCTGGGTAGGTCGCAGTGGTGAGGATCCAGTTAAAAATAGTGGCTAGCCGCACTATTGCACTCCAAGGCAGCTGTTTTAGGACCCGCCCAGTTAGGTCGTCAGATCCTGGAGCCTTGTTCGATGGGAGTGCCCGAATCCCATGTTGCACTTCCGCAGGGGTAACAGGGGGAATGGGGTCGCCACCGTCGTCATCTGCATCTTCTTGCAGCAGCGCTTCCGCCTCTTGATCGATGTGGTTGACACGCTGGGGGTCCACGCCCTCGTTCAGCGGACGAAAGTTGACTTCAAATGAGTCAGCCAGCAGGTTTGCCTTGTCTATGGGACGATAGGCAGTTCGATCGGGAGTCTCGAGCGGCGGGATGCGCGTCCGACGGTTGGTAAAGAAACGAATGGCCTGCCAGTTAGCGGGGTCGGGCGTGAACGATCGAAGTTTGGCGGCCCACTGTTGGTTCTTGTGAGCAATGATGGCAGCCTTAATATCGCGGCGTAGCTGATTAATCCTCTTCTTAAGGTCGGCATTTCGAGTGAGGCGCCACTCCCTGCAGAGCCTGTTCCTTGTCCTGATGCTGTCTAAGATGTGCTGCGGCAGTCCAGGCGGCGAGAGTTGCGGAGGCTTGGGTGGTGGTGTAGCCAGCTCCAAGGCATCGGTAATAGCGGTGGCGAGCGTCTCCACGGAGGCCTCAGAGACTTCCTCATCTGCATTGATGACGTCAACGGAGAAGGTAACACACTCTCGAAAACGTTCCCAGTTTGTGTGTTTCAAATTGAGACGGCCGGCATATTGGTCCGGAGCAACGTGCAAGTCAAACAGTACTGGGAGGTGGTCGGAATTAAGAGCGTGTAGGGTTTCCGCATTCATAAATTGCGGGATGCCCTTGGTTATGGCCACGTCAATAACATCAGGTCTGCCGCGAGAGGGATAACAGGTAGGCTCGTCGGGGCCGCAAACATAGGCCTGCGCTTCTTCCACAGCCTGGAGGAGAAGACGTCCACTCATATTGGTGACCTGAGAGTTCCAGGCGGCATGTTTACAATTCAGATCGCCCGCGATGAATAGTTTGCCAGGTGTTCGTAGCAGGAGTCGTGCGTCGTCGAGGTCCAGGAGTCGGCGTGGGCTGCGGTATGCGGCTAGAAACGTCACTGGTCCGGTCCTGGTTTCCACTACCACCGCAGTCGTTTCGAAAGTCCTAGTAGCAGGTGGCTGAATTTCATGATGTCGGATGGTTCGTCGTATGTAGATTGCTGTGCCGCCTCCATGCGTCAGTCGGTCAGTGCGGTAGCAGCAATAATTCGCAATATTGCTGCGAAGTCCCGGCTTGAGGAACGTCTCGGAAAGCATACAGATGTCCACGTTGTTGTCCACAAGAAATTGGCGTAATTCCGGCACGTCATGCGTAAGATTGTTGGCGTTGTATGCCACAATGCGTAGGTCTTCGAGGTGAAGGGCTCTACTCATGTCGAGTTGGTGCAGCATCTGTGTGGGCCTGGAAGGCGCGGCTGATGGTCGCCTCAACGGCGGCGGCAACGGTGGTTGGAAGTTGCGACAGGGCTTTGGAGACTTCAGCAAGAGAGGCAGTAATTTGCGTGAGGAGTGCGAAGACTGCTTGCAAGTCTGGCTGGAGAGGCGGGGAAGCCGCTGGAGGTGCCGGGTCACACCGGCGTTGAGGCGCTGCCGGACGGGCAGGTGCTGCTGGAGTGACATCTGGCGGTAGCGTCTGCCTGAGAGCGTCTGCAACCGTGAGATCGGCACGTATCTTGGCCGCGCGGCGGTCCATGAGTGTGGGCCAAGCTGGAGCTCGGCTGGGCTGTACAGGCGGCGGTGGCGGCGGCGGCTGTTGGCGGCGTCGTCCCGTAGCAGTGGTCCTCTTCGGTGGAACAGGAGGCAGGCCACGTTGCCGTCGACTCGCCTCCTTGTGTTTGGGGCAGGAGCGAAAGTTGGCGGGATGTGGTCCGCCGCAAAGTCCGCATGTTGGAGGCTGTTCCTTGGCCTTGGTGCACGTTCGACTGTCATGTGGGCCGCCGCATTTGACGCAGACCCAATCCATGGTACACAGACGTGCGACATGACGGAACCCTTGGCACCTGTAACACTGTACAGGGCCACGCGACTTCCGTAATCGTTCTACGGTGATGGACAAGTCGTAAAACCGGTCGAGCTGGAAAATATCTCGGTGCGCTGGGATATCAGGTAAGATGACGATACGATGTCCTGTGTGCTGATTCGTCCCAGGCATTCGATGATGTTCGACGAGGGAGGCGGCGAAACCGAGGTCGCGCAGCTCTTCCTTGACGTCGTCATGTGTCAAGGACATGGGAATGCCCTTGACAAGCGTCTTGATGACCGGAGGGCGAACCGCCGGGAATGTGTACATAGCGACGCCTGACCTTCCAAGTTCATCGACCGTGAGGGTGTAGTCTTCCGTAGACGACAATTGTAGCTTCAGTGTGTCGTCGCCTGCCTGCTTGACCGTAAATGGCTGCTTACAGTGCGTCTTCAGCCATGTATGCAGCTTCTTGTAAGATTCCTTGAAGCGGAGGACAATAGGTGGCACCCTCCTATGCGGGGCCGATGTCGGAGCCTGTGAGCGGTCCTGCGATGACGGCTGTTGGTCGTCCATGGGGGGCGGGGCCTCTTCTCCCGCTCGTTGTTGTGCCGCTGCTCGGCGCTGCTGCTGTTCCGCTAGTGACGACGCGGCTTCATGAAGCGTCGCTCCCTCCCCCTGGAGAGGTTGATAGCGGTTTGACACGTCAAGTTCTCTGGCAACGATGCGTTGGGGCCGTGCTTGTTTCTTTAACGGCGGCTGCCGGAAGCCGTCGACGGTTGCGTCACGTCGATGCTGACGCCGTTCAGAAGCGCGATCGCGGCGAGTCCTTCTGCGCTGCGTTGTCCGCTCGGCGGGATCGGCGACGGAGGCGGCGCCGGAGTCCGTAGAATAATCCATTTCGTTATCCAGGGGCAGCTCCGCGGCAGGGGTACTAATACTTCCCCCCACCGCGGGTCCAGTCGTCATAGGTGTGCCGGCTGATGGCGGGGCGGCCGACGGGGCAAGCCCCATCGGACCGCGGCCGGCCGGCACGTGGTCGCTCGCTTCGCGCGCGCGCGTTAACTCCCCGTCCGTACTGTGCGACATCTCAGTCGACGGTAGCAAGCGCGGGAGGCGCGGCGCGGCGGCGCGCAGAGTGGCGGCCGCTCTCTCGGCCGTCCGCGCCCGCCCGCGACACTGGCTGGGCCTGTGGCGCGAGGCGGCTATTCCTCTGCTGTGCGCTCCGCTCGCTGCGTGTCTCTTCTCGCTCTCGCTGCTCGCTGTGTTGTGTGTTAACGCGCGTCGTCGAAATGGCAGATCAGGCGGCTACGAACGAGACTGCTGCGGCACCCGCCGCCACCGGCACTACGAAGAAGGCAAAGTCTGCGTCGTCTGCGAAGAAGCCGCGCGCCAAGCCTGCGCACCCGCGCACCTCTGAGATGGTGACGGCCGCCATCAAGAGTCTGAAGGAGCGCGGCGGATCGTCGCTGCAGGCGATCAAGAAGTACATTGCCGCGCACTACAAGCTGGACGCGGAGAAGCTGGCGCCGTTTATCAAGAAGTACCTCAAGTCGGCCGTGGTGGCGGGCGAGCTGGTGCAGACGAAGGGGAAGGGCGCGTCCGGCTCTTTCAAGCTTGCCGGCGCCGGCGGCGGGGCGGCTGAGGGCGGCAAGGCTCGTGCTGGCGGTGCCAAGAAGAAGCGCGCCGCTCCGGCCAGCAAGGAGAAGAAGGGTGCCCGTGCGGCCGGCGCAAAGAAGGCTGGTGGCGTGAAGGCGGCGACTGGTCGGAAGGCGGGCGCCGCCAAGAAGGCGTCTGCGGCGTCGGCCGCTCCCGCCGGTGCGAAGAAGGCGGCTGCTGCCAAGCCGGCCAAGGCCAAGTCGCCGTCGAAGGCGAAGAAGGCCGCCAAGGTTCCGACGAAGAAGCCGAAGGCGCCGCGCCCGAAGAAGGCGACGACGCCGTCTAAGGCGAAGGCGTCGCCCAAGAAGAAGAAGTAGAGGAGAAGAAGAAAGGAATGGGAAAGGAAAGGAAGGGTTGGCGGTTGACTCCGTCGTCCCCACCCCCCGTCCCCGTCGTCTAGTGGCGCGCAAGAGACGCGCGGCCCAAAACGGCCCTTCTCAGGGCCATCAAAGCACGTCGGGAAGGTTTTGATTGTCGTGTTGCGGTGTGGTTGTGCCGTCTGGCGTTTCTGTATGCCCGTGTGTGGATACTGTTTGCGTGCCGTGGTGGTTGGATTGCGGGGGGTCGGTGGCGGGTGCGGGCGGCGGTAGCGGTTGCTTGTCGCCGTTTTTGGTCGCGGCCGGCCGACGGTTGGTTTGTGTCATGTTGTTTGAATACTTTGGTTTGTCTGTCTGTTTGCCTGCCTTCTCCTCGGATGTGTCTTGTCTTGGTTGTGTGTGTGTTCTTGCAACGGGGGCGGGGGACGTTGAGATGTGGAAAGGGTCGGTGGCGTTGGACGAGCCTGCGTGCCTGGCTGGCCGTTGGTGCGGGTTTTTGTTTTGTTTGTTTGTTTGTTTCGAAACGAAGCGGCGGCCGGCCAGCCACCCGTGTGGTTGACGGCGTCGGCCGATGGGTGTTGTGCGCTTTGAGCGCCGCGCCGGGGAGGGATGATGTTGATTGATTGTTGCGCGCGCCAGCAAGCTGGCAGAGGAGAGCGGCTGTGGCGGACGGACGGGAAGTGGAAGCGGTGTTTTGTCTTTGGTTCTCTGGTTGTGGGGCGAGAGGCGACCGACAAAGTTTGCTCGCGACGGAGTGATGTTAGTGGCCCTTAAAAGGGCCGTTTTGTTTGTTTGCGTGCGTGGGCGGTGCCCAGCGGCTGGCGCGGTGTTTAGGCGCGCTCGCCGCGGATGCGGCGCGCGAGCTGGATGTCCTTGGGCATGATGGTGACGCGCTTGGCGTGGATTGCGCACAGGTTGGTGTCTTCGAAGAGGCCGACGAGGTAGGCCTCGCTGGCCTCCTGCAGGGCCATGACCGCGGAGCTCTGGAAGCGCAGGTCGGTCTTGAAGTCCTGGGCGATCTCGCGCACTAGGCGCTGGAATGGCAGCTTGCGGATGAGCAGCTCTGTGCTCTTCTGGTAGCGCCTGATTTCTCGCAGGGCGACGGTGCCCGGCCTGTAGCGGTGGGGCTTCTTGACGCCGCCGGTGGCGGGCGCGCTCTTCCTCGCCGCCTTGGTGGCGAGCTGTTTGCGCGGCGCCTTTCCGCCGGTGGACTTGCGGGCCGTTTGCTTTGTGCGGGCCATAGCGGTAGCGGAGCGGCGTGGAGGCGAGCGAGGTGCTGCGTCGGGTGCTGCCTTGACGACACGGGCGCGCGCCAGCCTTCGCCTTCGCCTTCGCTGCACTGGTGAGGGTTGACCCTCGGCTTGATACGGAAGTTTTAGCGCGGGAGCGCTTCGCCTTCCTCATGACGGAGTGGTGAGTGGAGTCCTGGCTGATGAGATGGGCATGACGGTGTGCATATTGCTTTTTTTTTTTTTTTTTTTTTTTTTTTTTTTTTTTTTTTTTTTTTTTTTGCGAAAGATAAAAGGATAGTCAGAGGTAAAGTTAGAGAGGCGGAAAACGAAACGGCCGAAATGGCTGGCCGGAGGTGAGAATAACTCTCGCTGATGGATGAGGATATTGCCCTAGCACTGCATTGCTATCCGGGAGACTGAAGATGGATTTTGGGGAGATGGCCCTGCACTTGAAGGTGAGAGAGTTCGGCCAAGAACTGCCATTCGTCGTGCGTGAAGATGGGATGTTTGGCAATGAGGAGTAACTCCTTCTTGGACAAGAAATTGAGCCACCTGAGCTGATACTGGGTAAAGGGATTAGGGTGATGGGGGAGGGGAGGCCGAACACCTTTGAGACAGTAGGGGTACGGGTGGTCAAAGAAGGGGTAAGACCCGTCCTGGAGCGATGTCACAAGGCCCTTAAGGAAAGGCTGCACCTCGCGGGCAGCTGGAAAGAGGGGTTGCCGCAACCTCTGGATGATGGACTGCCCTACCTTGGAGGAGTCGGTTGTTGCCACAGCACGCTGACCTGCAGACGTCGGAACTGAGTTGGACGACGGTGGCGGCACATCGTCGGTGTCCATAGGCGCAACCACTTGCGGCGCGGCAGGGGACGGAGCGGCGGTCGACAGTGCGGCCGCATCAACCCCCACCGGCCGACGCACGGGCGGGGCGTCGGCGGGAACCGCCGACGTCTTCTTGGGGCGCTGCAACCTCTTGATGAGCGGCTGCTCCACAGGGGAGGAGTCGGTCATTGTCACAGCACGGTGGCCGGCAGGCGTCGGAACGGAGTGGGACGGCTGCGGCGGCACATCTTCGGTGTCCATAGGCGCAACCACTTGCGTCGCGGCAGGGGACGGGTCGGCAGGTGCCTGCGTGGCCGCATCGACCCCCGCCGGCCGGGGCACGGGGGGGGCGGCGGCGGAAACCGCCGACGTCTTCGTGACGGCTCGCAGCTCAGCGCGCAGCTGCTGGAGCTGGCGATGGACGGCCGTGAGCTCTTCTTGCAGCGCGGCCCGTTCGGCCGCAAAGGCGGCTTGGAAGCCGGCCATAGCGTGGTCGGTAGCGGCTTCAAGACGGCGCGGCTCGCACCCCACGCCGGAGCGGGGGGGCGGGGCGGCCGACGTGGTCGTGGACGCCGCCGCAGGACGTGGTGCGGCGGACAGACGGCGAAACTCCCGAAGGTAGCCGCAGCTACGCGAATTTGCGGCGTGCGACCCGCCACAGTTCACGCACCTGCTGGCCGAACCACGAGGCTTCGTACAGCGGCGAGTGTCGTGAGCCGCCGCGCACTTCAAGCACGCGACGGCGTTCGTGCACTCCCGCGCGGCATGCCCCAGTTGCTGGCAATTGTAGCACTGGAGGCCCATCCGATGCTGCTGCGTTCGCCTGCGCCGTGGCGGACGTGGGCGGCGGCCGGTGAACCCCAACGCGTGGAGGAGAACTTCAAGTGCGGCGGCAAACTGCTGTACAGCCATAGCGTGACGTGCGCGGTGACAGTAGCAATGTGTCGCAGCGAGTCGAGCAGCGAATACTAACTCGGTATGCGCGCGCCAGCCACCGTGGTGCGCTTATATGCCCTCGGTTGCGCGTGGTGGGGGGAGGGCGGGCCAGAGTCTATATAGGGGGGCTGGCGCGTGCGCTGGGCGCAGACCGTAGCCGACTCGCTAGCGCCGGGTGAGGAGCCAGCCGCTGCAGCAGACGTTTTGCTTGCCTGAGCTTTTTTGAGGATTTAGAAGAGATGACTGGCCGCGGCAAGGGAGGAAAGGGGCTCGGCAAGGGTGGCGCCAAGCGGCACCGCAAGGTGTTGCGCGACAACATCCAGGGCATCACGAAGCCCGCGATCCGCCGCCTGGCTCGCAGGGGCGGCGTGAAGCGCATCTCTGGTCTGATCTACGAGGAGACCCGCGGAGTGCTGAAGGTGTTCCTGGAGAACGTGATCCGCGACGCGGTGACGTACACTGAGCACGCCAAGCGCAAGACTGTGACGGCCATGGACGTGGTGTACGCCCTGAAGAGGCAGGGGCGCACCCTGTACGGTTTCGGCGGTTAGGCGCGTCGCAGCCGGTGTGCTGTGCCGCGTTGGCCTTCCCGCGGCCGTGGGAGAGACGAAAACGGCCCTTTTCAGGGCCACCACACTGTTCGGAAATTGAAAAGTGCGAAAGAGTCTGTGTTGTTGCTGCGTGTGTTGCCTGCCTGCCTGCCTTCTTTCTTTCATTCTTCATTTCGTTTTCGTTTGACTGACGTGACGTGACTGGGAGAAAGGAAAGGAAGCGGGTCTTGCGGCTGTGTGTGCGAGAGAGGGCGTTTTGTGTTTGCTTTGTTTATCGATCGATGGAGATGCCGGGCTGTGTGTTGTTGTTGTTGTTGTTGTGCGAGAGGCGGTGAATATTTGCGCGGTTTGGCTGTGTGTGTTTGCGGCGGCGTTGGAGTTGCCGAGGCAAGGCGTGCCGATAGGCGGCCGGATCAGCTGTTTCGTTTGTTTGGGGCGCGCGGGAGTGGAGGGCGGTGTGTCGACACGCTCCTCTCGCAGTGGTCATTATTGCTGTCGTTGTCTTGTCGTTTGGAAGGCGACTGTGCGTGCGTGGAGGTGCTTGAGGCAAACGAAACAAAACAAGGTGTGTGTGTGTGTGTGTTGGGCCACACGGGCTGTGGACGACAAGATGGCGGCGGCTCTTCTTGTTCTTCTCTCTTTTAGTCCTCTTACCGTTAGAGGGGGAGTTGGTGGAGGTTATTGTCGCCTGTGGACATTTGCTCCTCTTTTCTGTGTGTTGTTCTTATCTTCGGTACTGTGCTTGTTTTCGGACGTTGCTGTTTGTTGAGAGTGATTATGTGTTCTGTCTGTGCTACTGCTGGAGCAGCGACTCTCGGGTCTTGCACATCTGTCCCTGTGGTGTTCATATCGCCCAAGGGTCAAGACGTAACAGTCATTTTCTGACTTCCGCGCGGTGGCGTAGAACGCTTGTGCCAGGGCGCGGAATCGTGTTGTGAGTGGTTCTATGCAGGTCTGCCGCGGGGACGTGTAAGGCCCGTCGTAGAGCGCTCTGCTTTGGACCCTTCTGTAGGCGATGCATCGTCGATCTGGCTGCACAGCCCCATACAGGGCGCGCATATTCCAGTATCGCTACGCCTGTTGCGGGGTCGAGGGAACAGGGTACAGGATGTGCATCCTGGCGTGAGCGTTTGTGCCAAGTTCCCCTATGTGACACTTGGATGTCAGGCGTGACACCGAGGTACCTCGCAGAATTTCTCCCCCCTGCAATCGTAGCAGTTGGTATGGTCTTGTTGCCGGCGGCGGCTGTGGAAGTGACGTTAAAGTAAAGTGCGGCGAGGACGACTGCAATTTTGCTTTGGACGTAGGTTTGTGTGGTGGCCCTGAAAAGGGCCGATTGTTGTGAGCCGGGCCGGCAAAGCGCGTTGCGTGCAGGGGAGCACGCAGCGCTGCTGGGCGGCGGGTCCGCGTGCCGATTGCCTGGCCTCTCTGTTTAGGCCTTCTTCTCGGTCTTCTTTGGCAGCAGGACGGCCTGGATGTTGGGCAGGACACCACCCTGTGCGATGGTGACGCCCGACAGGAGCTTGTTGAGCTCCTCGTCGTTGCGGATGGCAAGCTGCAGGTGGCGCGGGATGATGCGCGTCTTCTTGTTGTCGCGGGCCGCGTTTCCGGCCAGCTCGAGCACCTCAGCCGCGAGGTACTCCATGACGGCGGCGAGGTAGACGGGCGCCCCGGCGCCGACGCGCTCGGCGTAGTTTCCCTTGCGCAGGAGGCGGTGGATTCTGCCGACCGGGAACTGGAGCCCGGCCCTGCTGGAGCGGGACTTTGACTTGCCCTTGACTTTGCCTCCCTTTCCGCGTCCGGACATGGCGATGGGCTGTGGTGTGAAAACGAGACGAGACGAAGGACGGTGCGAGCCGCAGCGAGTCGAGCAGCGGAGTGGCGGCGCCGCCTCTCTCTACTCTCTACTCTCTAATTTCTTCCTCGTATTGGAAGTGTTGCGGGGAAGGTTGTTGTCCCTTGGGGACATTTCCTTCACTTTGACTTGGTGTGTGGGTATGTGCTGATCTTTTGTTTTACTGTTTTGGTGAGAGGTGTGTGTTTCTTTCTTTACTCAGGAGAGTATTGATTTTGGTCTTTTGTATTTATCGTTTCTTTGATCGTATTGACCTAGTGTACTGATTAGTTGGTTTTGTGCGGTACCGGCTGTGGCATAAAACTGTTGTGCCAGGTGTCGGAACCGTGTGTGTAGTGTTTCGATATCCGCAGCTGCATGTAGATCTGCTGTGGGGAATCGTGGAGGTACGTGTAGAGCTCTCCGGAGGGCTCTGTTTTGAATTTTTTGTAGGCGGCCTATTGTCGATCTGGCAGCATAGCCCCATACGGGGCATGCGTATTCCAGTATCGGCCTAATAAGGCTTCTATAGACCGCCACTCCAGTGCTGGGGTCTAGTGAACTGTGTTCATTCAGAATTGGGTACAGGACTTGCATTCTGCCAAGGGCTTTCTTGCGGAGTTCCTCGATGTGGCACTTCCAAGTCAGTCGCTTGTCCAGTGTCACACCGAGGTATCTCGCCGTGTTTCTCCAGGGGAGATTTTGCCCTTGTAGCTGCAGCAGTTGGATGGGTCTTCTTAGGGGTCGGCGTTTTCCGTAGCGTCTAGTTATCATTAGCGCCTGCGTCTTCTCGGTATTTAATGAGATGCGCCATTTCTTGGCCCATTGGTCTGTGCTATTTAATGCGGTTTGTAATCTTCTCGTTGCCAGGTTCCTGTTCGTGGAGCAGGAGAAGAATGCAGTGTCGTCTGCATATTGTGCTGTTTGGACGTGCTGCGTGACAGGGATGTCGGCTGTATAGAGGTTGTACAGGGTAGGACCCAGTACCGACCCTTGGGGCACTCCAGCGCGTATTCTTCTCCTGCTCGACTGTGATCTATCGATCTTAACGGAGAATGTCCTACCGGTTAGATAGCTCTGTATGAGTTTTACTATCGTCCCTGGGAAGCCTTGGGTGTACATTTTGTGCAAGATTCCGGTGTGCCAGACTGAATCAAAAGCCTTGGCGACGTCTAATAAGACAATCCCGCAATAGCCCTTTCGGTTGAAGCTTTCTGTAGCTGCTTCAACTACCCTCATTATTTGTTGGGGGGCGGAGTGTTGTTGTCGGAAACCGAATTGAAATTTTGGCATGATTTGCTCTCTTCTGATGTGATCTTGAATCGGAGTTAAGAGGAGGCGCTCGTACAGTTTGCTGAGGGTGGGCAGGAGACTAATTGGTCTGTAGTGCTGCGGGAACACCGGGTCTTTTCCTGGTTTTGCGATCGCGACTACTTCTGCGTGTTTCCACTGGGTCGGGAATTTTTGTGATCGCGTAATTTCATTGAAGATGTCGGCTAGGTGGGTTATTGCCAGTGGCGGGATATGTTTTAGAAGTTCGTTGGTGAGCTGGTCGTGGCCTGGTGCCTTTTTTACTGGCAGTGACTTGATGGCTCCTGCCACGTCTTCAGGGCTGAAGAGTGGCGTGTATTCATCTTCGTCTTCTGCCGCTAAAAAGGTGGCCAGTTGTCTGCGAACTGTTTCGACGTGTTCCCTGTCCTGTGCCTCTGCTGGCGTGAATTGTTTCTCGAACACGTCGGCTAGCGCGTTTGCTTTGTCTACGGCACTGAACTGCAGTCCACGTTCGCCGTGCAGTGGCGGCATTCTTGCGCGTCTTTTCGTGAACTGTTTTGTGGCTTGCCATAGACTGTGGTCTTCTAAGTTGAGAGTTGATAGTCTTTCGGACCATTGCTGGTTGCGGTGCTCAGTGAGCGCGACTTTCAACTCTCTTTGTAGTCTGTTGAGCAGCCTCCTTGTGTTTCTGTTGCCTGTGAGTTTCCACTCTTTGGCGATCCTGTTCTTGTGTCTTATTTGTGCGAGCAGGTGCTGGGGAAGTTGCCTGGGGCGGGGGAGACCCGCTGGCGCAGGCGTGGCTTCCTCAGCTGCTTGCAGGATCGCTTTCGTGAGGTCTTCCAGCGTTTGCTCGACAGTGTCTGCTGTTGGAGGCGGGGCTTGGGTCAGTTCTGTAGCTATATTGGCGCGGAACTGTTCCCAATTTGTGCGTTTGTGTGTGATTGTTCGCTGTGGGATAGAGAGCCATTCTCCCATATCGACCTCGAGAATGACAGGGTTGTGGTCCGACGACATTCTGTTCATTGAACTTGCGGACACAAACCCCATGATGTGTTTTGTGAGGGCAATGTCGAGGACATCCGCCCTGTTCCCGTTTTTCGGGAAGTGGGTGGGTTCCTCTGGGCCCCACACTTGGAACTGATGCGTGCGCGCGAGTCGTTGCAGTTGTCGACCAGCTCTATTACTTACTCTTGAGTGCCAGTCTGCGTGTTTGGCGTTGAGGTCTCCTCCTATTAGGAGCTTGCCTCGTATTTGGCTTAATGCAGCTATGTCGTCCTCTTCAAGCGTTGGGGAAGGGGGGCGGTAGGCTGCAACGACTGTGAGGGGTCCAGTTACGGTGGCTATTTGTATTGCGACCGTTTCTATCTGTTGGGTTGCTGGTGGGTACACCTGGTGGTGTTCTATGCCTCGTTTGACGTATACTGCGACCCCGCCTCCTGCGGTGGGCCGATCGCGTCTGTAACAATAGTAATTTGGTACAGATGCTCTTACCCCTGGTTTGAGGTGTGTTTCGGCTACTAGGCATACGTCAATGTTTTCCTCTTTTATGAATTCTCTAAATTCAAGGGCTTGGTTGAATAGACCGTCTGCGTTGAAGACGCAGATTTTGAGACCTTGTATGTTTGGTCGTCTATCCATGGTGGGGAGTTGGGTTTCCTGCGTTAGTCGCTGAATGCTGCGACTGCTCGGCTGCCGAAGCGAGTTCGGCTGGGAGGCGCGTGATGCTGGCAAGAACGTTGACCAAGTGGGTCATCTGTTCTTGCAGCATTTTGATGGACGATGCGAGTCCCTGAATGGTGGCGTCCTCGGCTGCTTTATGCAGACTGGGCTTGGGGGGGCGCGGAGGGGCTTCCCTAGGCGATTCTCCGTTACCAGGAACCTGGTTTGGGTCGGGTGGTTGGGGTGGTTTGCTGGGATCGCCTACAGTTGCTGAGTATGTGCGCGATGCGTACACTCTGGTTGTTTGTTGTCTGAACTGTCGGTAGGGGGGCGGTTGTTGGGGTGCCGTTTTATTTGCCGTTCTTTGGGAACGGTCGCCGTAATTTTGCTTTCCTCTGTGGCGATCCCTGGCCTGTCGATATGCAGGGCACCCTAGGTAGCTGGCAGGGTGTGCTCCTCTGCAGTTGCAACACGATTCCTTGCCTTCCCCCCTTGGTACCCTGCATTCGTCATACGTGTGATGCTCTCCGCATCTGACGCATCTCATAGGCATACCGCAGTCTCTTGCTAGGTGTCCTATTTCCTGGCAGTTGAAGCATCTACCAGGCCCTGACTTCTTTTTCAGTTTTTCGGGAGTTACTTCCACTGCCAGGATTCTCTCCACCTCCCAAATTTTCCTGTTCTGAGCTGAGTCTGGGAGGGTTACTGTGTGGAGGGGCCATGGTCTTTTTGGGTGGGTCTTTACCACCGAGCTTACCTCGAAGCCTTCTTCCTCGAGGAATGTTTTAATGTCTGCCGTGTTTGTTTTGTGCGGCATGCCGCGGAACACTACCTTGATGGGCTTCTTGGCCGCTATTGGAAAGGTGTAGTAGTGGATTTTTTGATTTTGTAGCATTTGTTTGACTTGCTTGTATTCGTCAACAGTTTTCAGTGTTACTTTGATTTTGTCCTCCCCTGTGGTTTTTACGGTGAATTTACTGTCTCCTATAACTTGTTTGATCATGTCGTGGATAGTTTTATACGATTGTTCGAATTGGATGACTAGGGGAGGGATTCTATATTTTGTCGTCTCTTCATCTGTTGTTTTCGTGTTGTAATTTGGTGTTGTGTCCGGTGCCGCTGTGTCGGTGTTTTGCTCGTCTATTGTGTCGTACCTGTTGTGTGTTGTGACAGGTGTGTGTGTGGCGGAAGTGGAGGGACGACTGACTGTTCTTTTGGCGAGTATGAAGCCATCCTCGTCTGCGTCTGTAGTGTGCACGTCGGCGTGGGCGAGTTCGACGTCCGTCGTGACGGCCCGTTGCGGCCCGCCGGTCGCGGACATTTCATTGTGCCGCGGCCCGCCGGTCGCCCGCTCCGCCACGGCAGGCGCCTCGCCACGCGGTGCGCGGTCTGTGCCGCTCCGCTCCTGCACGTGTTCGGGTGACGCGGTCGGCTCGGGCAGCCGGCCGCATACCTGAGGGCTTTGTTCGCGCGCGCGGTCGCCCTCCCCGCTTCCGGGGTGGGCGGCCGCCTTTGTGTGGTGTTGGAGAGCGCTCGCTTGTGCGGTCTGCTGCTCCGCGCTAGGGTCTGCGGGCAGGTGTGAAATTTTCCGTTTGCGTGTTCGTGTTAGCGTCTGCTTCTGTTTTGTCCTTGTTGGGGAGCCGCGCGGTTTTTTGGTGGTGGTCTTTTTTTGGCGCGCTCCGCTGCTCGATTTCGGTGATCGTGTTGGTGTTGGTTTTGGTGTTTCCTCTTTATGTGTTTTCGGTTTCAGCGCTCTTTCGAGACGCCGTTCGTATTTTTGTCTGTCTTTGCCCGTGAGTCCCGCGATTGCGTTAGCAAGCAGAAGCTTGGACTTCGGGCTGATTTCGACCTGGCAGTCCGTATGGTCTGTCCTTTGGACCGCGTAGCTGCCAGGTGTCTCTGTGTTCCTTGTGACCGTGAGGATCACTGGGGACTGTGTTATTTGCTCCATGTCCGGACGAAAACGGGAGGCTGCCAAGGGAATGTCAGTCACCGCCTTGGTTGGCACCGTTAGGTTTCCAGCAGGTTGTTCTGACCCTAACAAGCCTATCACGCGCGGGTAACTGGCCATCGACCAGGCCCTGGCGTGCAGTATGCCCTAACTTAGGAGGAGCAGAGCTATTCCCTGCGGCAGCAGGAGTACCTGTGCGGCTGAGGCGCTCGACGTGGCCGGAAAAACGGCGCGCGACAACAGGAAGGCGCGCACCAAACCGCGCCAACAACAGTCCGCCAAACACAACGACAAGTTTTGCCCACCAGACGCCGTCTTAGGTGCTGGTGCCAGTTCGCAATGAGTGCCCGTCTACGTTTTAATAAAAACGCATCCGAGTTCACCCCTTGTTTGTCTCCCGTACAAGCGGGGGCCTATGGCTTTGTGTCACAGACTGACAGAGACGATGCTCGATGCCAGACTGCCACGCAGCGAGCCGCCAGGGGTGGGGGTCCTTTATGCTCTCGGGTGCGGCGGCCGGTTGCGCTCGCGGCCCATTGGTCGGCGGCCGCAACGGGGCGAGCTGGTAAAGGTGCGGCGGCGGGGCGCGCTGGGTGCCACTGTGTGGGGAGACGCTGACTAGAGCGGAGCGCTTGCTACTGGTGTTGCTGCCGTACGTTCACGTTCTTGTTTGAGATGCCGCCCAAGACTAGCGGGAAGGCCGCCAAGAAGGCTGGCAAGGCTCAGAAGAACATTTCGAAGGGCGACAAGAAGAAGAAGCGCAAGAGGAAGGAGAGCTATGCCATCTACATCTACAAGGTGCTGAAGCAGGTGCACCCTGACACGGGCATCTCGTCGAAGGCGATGAGCATCATGAACAGCTTCGTGAACGACATTTTCGAGCGCATCGCGGCCGAGGCGTCCCGCCTGGCGCACTACAACAAGCGCTCGACCATCACGTCCCGCGAGATCCAGACCGCTGTGCGGCTGTTGCTGCCTGGCGAGCTGGCCAAGCACGCCGTGAGCGAGGGCACGAAGGCGGTGACCAAGTACACGAGCTCCAAGTAAGGAGGTGGCTCTGGAATGGAAGGAGAGAAGGCTCCTCCGTTGCGAGAGCGGCAAAAACGGCCCTTTTCAGGGCCACCAAATGGCCTTTGCGGGAAGGGCGGAATTGTTGTTGTTGTTGTTGTTGTTGTTTTGTGTGTGAGTGGGTGGACGGCGGCAATAGCTACCGCTTTGGTTGCGACGCGACGGGGTGGGGTGGCCGATGCGATGAATTTGATTGATGGGGGCGCGTCGCGTGTTGCGGGGTACGGCCACGGTGTGACGTGGAATGGAGGCACGTGCGCACAACTCGTTGGTGTTACCTGTCTGCGAGGTGGGGGAAGTGCGATCGGTGATGTGTCCTTTGGATGGAGGTGCCGGTTAGTTACGTGACGGATGGAAACGAAACGCGATTGTTGGGAATGTCAGTGTGTAACGACGGCCGTTTTTTCGGGTCGGTTTGCACGCCATACATGGCTAGGGTGAGATGTGTCTGTAAATGCTGCAGCGTGGAGGCGTGTGAGTGACGTTTAAATGAACGCGCATTGAGACACCAATGTGTATTGCATTGTACGGGCGACACGCACGATGATGTACCTTCCCTCCGACTCTGATTTCGATAGTCGTGTCTGACTGACTGTGTCTGCTTGTGCGTACGACGCACGCACACCGACGTCGTCATTGAAGATGCATGCACGCGTGTCCAGTCCAGTGCAGTACAGTACAGTACAGTAAGCGCGACGCTAGAAGACGACGGTCGCTTTGGCGAATGTGCGCACACGTGTTTGTGTGTGTCGGTGATGTGGTCCGATCCGTCGCCTCTGGGAAACTGTCGATCGGCGCGGTACACCGGCATCACGCAACGGTACGTCTTGAACACCCGTCATACCGTCGCGCTGAGAACGGTTACCGAAAGGTGAACCTCTGTGATCGGTCGAATGTCTGGGCAGAACGTGAGGAGAGAATGGTGGAGGAAAGGACAGAGGGGAAAAAAAAAAGTAGAGAGAGAGAGAAAAAAGAAAAAAAAACCAAACAAAACGGAGAAACGCGGTGTAGAGCAACGGAACGTTCCCGTGTCGGAGGTGTATTGTAGCCGCACTGAAATGCGTGTAACGGCGCGGCGGCAAGTGTCTGCCGTGGTGAACGTTACCTTTGACGGCTGAATTGTGTGCGTTGCGTTGCTTTGCTTTGCTTTCCCGGATGTGTATGTAACGTTCGTTGAGATGGTTCTGAGGAAGAATGTACGACAGTGCCCGTGCCGTCTATGTTCGTGTGCAAAGCCATTGTGTGTGTACGGAATGATGTCTGTAGGTGTTAGTGAACATGTTTTACCAGTGGGGGAAATGGATCGTCGATGGTTGCCGTCACGGTCGAGACAACGCACGCACGCACCCTCCCTCCCTCCCTCCCTCCCTACATGAAGGTGTCGAGAAAGTGTGTTAACTGGGGTTTGTTTGTCTTTCGTTAAAGGGAAGGGACGAGAGAGAGAGAGAGAGAGAGAGAGAGAGAGAGAGAGAGAGAGAGAGAGAGAGAGAGAGAGAAGCGAAGTGGGGATAGTGCGTTCATTTTGTGTGTGTGTTGTTTCGAGAATTGCGTCCGGGAATGGCGGTGGGCGTGCCCTGCATGTGGCCCGGAAGGCTGTTCGTTTCGCGGTAGTGTGTGGACAGGGGAGGGGCACGCGTAACGCTGCTGGCATGGCATGGCATGGCATTCGGGAGATGGGAGGGGGCAAACGAAGAAAACAAGAAGCGGGGGCTATAAAGACGGGGAGGGGCGCGGTGTGGGTGGCTTGCGCTGCGCTCGGCTGGCGCGTGCGGCGTTGTTTTTGTGCAAAAGAAGAGAAAACGAATGGGTTGCCGGGAGGGGGCCGTTGTTGTGTTGTGGTGTAGCCGCAGACGCGGCCGTCAGTGAACGTGGTGAGACCGACGGATGCGGGAGGGGCGGGGGCGGTGGTGAGAGCGGGGAAAACACTAGAAGAAGGAGAAAAACGCTGCAACCAACATAAAATGAGGCGTTTGTAACCTGCCAGCAACAAAACAACAACAAAAAAAAGGTCTATCAACATTGAATGTAAATGGAAATGGACCCAAGTGTAACCTCCCCGCACAAATAGTCGTAAGTAAGTGAGTGCGTGAATGATGATAAAAATGTGCCAGAATGTTGTTAACGTCCCTAGAAAATGAACGAACGAAGATTGATGGGAAACGCGCGATAATATGATGAATGGAAATAATGAACCATGAACATCTCAAGAGACATAATTGAAAACCCGATAAACGTTGTAAGGGCAGCGCTGGCTGACCTTCGGCCCTGTATTCTGAAACGTCCCCCTTTGAACAACAATGTATACAAAACTGCGCTTAAAGTGACGCACTATATTTTGAGCGCAACGCAATCTGACTATCAAAGATCCCTGCAAAAGAATGGCCCTGAGTAACATTAAAGTACACCTTTCGGAAATCACTTACCTCACAAAAATCGTCATTACTCGAAGTACGGCAATACAGCGAGCACCACTACTGCCAGCTAAATAAGAGATTCAAACTACGGAGGGCACTAACTACTGATAGGGATAGTTAGCAAAGTAAAGATTTTAATAGAGAACAACAAACAATGTATTTACCCTTAATATCATCACAAGTCATAATATATGTAATTTGAAAAGTCCGCCATATCTCTCCTCACATGCACCAGTGCTGGCGGCTCACCCCTAACTGCGCAACGGTACGCGCTGTTCACATCCAGCTATAGCAGGTTCATATGACAACAATGCAAACTGGCCACTGACTGCACACGGCACAGGCAGTGATTTTCACACAGAGCGCTACGTGGCATTACCAATAAAAAAAAATGTAAACAAACAGCCTACGTACAAATCAGAATAAAAAACAAAAAAAAAAAGAGCAAAAGATCGTTACGTCAATGAAAAAAAAAGGCAAAAGAGGAAACAAACTGCATCTATATGTGCTCTTAACTGTAGATACCTGTACACAGCTTCGTGCAATGAATGCCGGCTCACATTGAATTTTTTGATTGTTGGAGGAAATATTCTTTAAATGGAAATGAATGGTTTTACCTTTAAAAAAAAGTTACTTTGGAAACAAAGTATTATTGGGGCATTTTGTTGTGAAGAAAATAGTTACAATTGACATACATTATTAGATTTGCGCAATGCAGCTTCATTACCTTACCTTTTATAACAATATGCATCGTCCCGAACGGAGACCAGAGTCGCGAGAAGAGCACGCCGCCGCCCGCTCAGTACAATCGTCCACTCGCTAATACTGTCGTCGACTGACTACGACCTCTCCCGACCCGCCACATAGAGATGACAACTGTTCCTGCCGACCCGCTACGTGCCACTAGTGTCGTGTGGCGCAGACTAGCGACGATAAGAAACTCTCTGGTCAGAGATTGTGTGGTGCCTCGCCATCGCTGGTAATGAGTACATAGGTGTTTGAGCGCGCGTACCGGAACACGCAGTGCGGAGCCCAGAGACTGTGTTGTCGAGGCCGTCGACGCAGTGCATGTCGGTCGGTCGAGTGCGTGCGGGAGGGCAGAGAGGCAGCGTCGGCACGGAGATGCACGCACGGGGGCTGCGGCGTGGCGCGTTTGCGGTAGGCGCCTTTGGTGGCAACGGCCGGGACAAGCAGCGGTGTATGGTGTGGTGCGGGCCGGACAGGGGCGGCGGAGGAGGAGGAGGAGGCGGCGGCGCGACGATGGCATTGGGGCGGAAACGGGGACGGCGACGGCGGATGTTGAGAGGCGTCACGCGCGGACCGACACAGACGCACAGATAGATAGATAGGAAGAAGAAGGGGCGGCTGGTGAGTGCAATTTAGGCGGTAGACACAAGAGGTCGGCACGGCATTTGCGTGATGTGGCGTTGTGACGGGGTGTGCTCGCTTGCCTCGTTTTGTTGATGCGCGCAGGAAGATGTGCAGAGCAGCGGCGGGCGGCTCGGTTCGGTTTGGCCCGGCGGGCCGCGCTGTTGTCGCGGACGTGAGCGCCCCCTGGCGGGTGGCCGGAGGCGGCGCGGCGTGTTGGACGTGTGGCTGGCGGCAGTGCACAATTGCGAGTGGCTGGCGGTGTGGCGGTTGGCGCGTCGGGCGGCCGAGAGAGAGGAGAGGTATGTGTTTGCGGGCGCGTTTGCTGCGCGGCGTCGTGCAGGGAGGGCGGGCGCTTGTCGACTGTGTGGCGAATTGGCGGCGTTGTGCTCCGGCCGAAGGCGTCGGGGAAAGGAGAGTTGGTCGTGATGTCATGTCGCGCCGTGTCATGTCTGCGAAACGGCTGCCGAGAGGTGTGGTGGTAGCGAGCCGGTCGGTGTCAGTGCGATGGGAATGTGCGTTTGGCGGTTTCGGTGTGCTTTTTGCGGCGTGAGAGTGGGGCGGGCGGGCAGGCGTGCTGTTGTTGGTTCCTTGTGTCTTGTGTGTAGCTTGATGGCAACGTGGAAGGACGCCTGTTTCCAGCCGTGCGTGTGGTTGTCGACGTTGACTGGTTTGGGGCGTGCCGTTGCACGTGCGTGTTTGGGTCGTTGGTGTGCTTTTGGCTGGCTGGCTGGCTGGCTGGCTGGCTGGCTGGCTGGCTGGCTGGCTGGCTGTGTGTACGGTGGATAGTGCAGTAGTTGTGTCGTTGCCACGGGCGTCGGGTGCGGCTGCGCGTAGTGGCGGAAAGGTGTCGCGTGACTTTGTGAATGGAGTGGGGCGGGGAAAGGAGCAGCGTGCCGCTGCGTCGTGGCCGTTAGCCAGAGGCTGTGCTTTGATAGTTTTGTGGACGGTTCGTGCGAGGCGATTTGTTGCCTGCCCTATGTTTGTTTGTTGTTTTTGGAGACGACGACTGGTTGGTGGCGTGCGCGCGAGCGAAGTGGCGGTGTGCGTTTCCCGTGCCGACTGCCGACTGCCGACTGCCGACTGCCGACTGCCGGCTGGCGACAGGTGCGCCGTCGGTGGGGTGGGTGGCCGGCACAAGTAGAGGCGGCGGCGGCGGCGGCGGCGGCGGCGTCGTTGCGGTGTGTTTGTGTTGTCGGCGACAGCTGTTTGTGCGGTGCGTGTGAATGGTGGTGCAAACGTGTGCTGGCGTTGAGGCTGCGACCGCGGCGTGTTGTTGGTTGATGTTGAACAGCGGCTGTGTGCGGTGGTGGTGTTGCCGCACGTGCATCCGGCCCGGCGCGGAAAGCGCAGTTGCGGCGGCCCTTCGGTGCCAGCCACGTCGCGTGAGCGGCGGGTTGCTCTGGTCGACACGTGGTGCTCTGGTTTGTTGTTTGGTGCCCTTTGGCCGGTGGGTGGTCCGTGTGTCTCGGTATCTGGTCGTGGTCGTGCTGCCCGTTTGTCGGCGTTGTCTGTGGCTTCGCTTTTGTTTTTGTTTTTGCGGCGTGCCGACGACCCGACGCGACCTTTACACCCAAAGTGTGGCGCCCGAAGGTGAACCAACGTAATCCGACCTCGGCGCTTAAGCTCTAAGCCTAAGCTGAGCGAACCGAACCTGTGTAGCGTTGCGTAGCGTGAGGTGAGGTGCGGTGAGGTCAGCCTCAGCGCCAAGTAAGCCAAGCTGTCCGGCCGTGAGGTGGGTGGGTGGGTGGGTGGGTAGGTAGGTGCGGCTGCTGCGGCCACCTGACGCCCGACGTGTGTTTGAATGCTTAACCTAAGTTTGAGGCTTAACCTAACCCAAGTGGCCTTAACCTAACCTAACCTAACCTAACCTAACCTAACCTCGGACGCCCGACGTGTGGTTTGAATGCTTAACCTAAGTTTGACGCTTAACCTAACACCGACCCTTAACCTAACCCAAGTGCCCCTAACCTAACCTAACCTAACCTAACCTTAATGTAACGTAACCTAACCTAACCTCTGACGCCTGACGTGTGTTTTGAATGCTTAACCTAACCCAAGTGCCCTTAACCCAACCCACGTCCACCGAACCTAACCGAGACGTGTGAACCTAATGTCTAACTCGTAACGCGTGATGTTGGCTGTCGTGTGTGCTGACGGCAGATTGGGTTGGTCTGTAGTTGCGGATTTCGGTTTGCCTCGGGCGAGGGGTTGGCTCGTAAGCGGCGAGGGGCGCTCCGGCGGAGCATGTTGCTTTGCAGGCGGCGCCCGTTTTTTGCGGCGGGCACAATTGAAATTGTTGGGAAACGAACGAAAGGGCTGTGAATGTTGGCGGGCGAGAGGAGGAGGACGTGGCCCGACGGCTGCGGGCCGATCGGGAAACGGTGGGAGGGCGATGGGGCGGCGGAGGTGCGTTTGCACGGCCGTCATCGCCGCACGCCTCCTCTTGTGTGGCTGTGGCGCCGGCCGCGCTGGCCGGGCTGCCGCGGCGACGGTGTGGGGCCTTTGCCGAAGGTTTGGCCATTGTGGCCGGTCGCCGGCTGGGGCTGTGGGGGCGGCATTTGGGCGTGGGCGGCGATTCTCGGCGGGCCGACCCAGGCTGTAGCGCGCGGTGGCTGCAGTTTGGCCGTGGTTTGCGGCGCTGCCGTGGCGACTGGTTGGCGACTGTGGTGTGGCTGTGTGTAGCCCCATCCTCGGTGGTTTGAAAGGCGCGGGTGGTTGTGGCGCAGGTGTGGGGCTGCTCCGCACAGGCTGTCGGACGTTGGGCGGTAGCAAGCGCGGGAGGCGCGGCGCGGCGGCGCGCAGAGTGGCGGCCGCTCTCTCGGCCGTCCGCGCCCGCCCGCGACACTGGCTGGGCCTGTGGCGCGAGGCGGCTATTCCTCTGCTGTGCGCTCCGCTCGCTGCGTGTCTCTTCTCGCTCTCGCTGCTCGCTGTGTTGTGTGTTAACGCGCGTCGTCGAAATGGCAGATCAGGCGGCTACGAACGAGACTGCTGCGGCACCCGCCGCCACCGGCACTACGAAGAAGGCAAAGTCTGCGTCGTCTGCGAAGAAGCCGCGCGCCAAGCCTGCGCACCCGCGCACCTCTGAGATGGTGACGGCCGCCATCAAGAGTCTGAAGGAGCGCGGCGGATCGTCGCTGCAGGCGATCAAGAAGTACATTGCCGCGCACTACAAGCTGGACGCGGAGAAGCTGGCGCCGTTTATCAAGAAGTACCTCAAGTCGGCCGTGGTGGCGGGCGAGCTGGTGCAGACGAAGGGGAAGGGCGCGTCCGGCTCTTTCAAGCTTGCCGGCGCCGGCGGCGGGGCGGCTGAGGGCGGCAAGGCTCGTGCTGGCGGTGCCAAGAAGAAGCGCGCCGCTCCGGCCAGCAAGGAGAAGAAGGGTGCCCGTGCGGCCGGCGCAAAGAAGGCTGGTGGCGTGAAGGCGGCGACTGGTCGGAAGGCGGGCGCCGCCAAGAAGGCGTCTGCGGCGTCGGCCGCTCCCGCCGGTGCGAAGAAGGCGGCTGCTGCCAAGCCGGCCAAGGCCAAGTCGCCGTCGAAGGCGAAGAAGGCCGCCAAGGTTCCGACGAAGAAGCCGAAGGCGCCGCGCCCGAAGAAGGCGACGACGCCGTCTAAGGCGAAGGCGTCGCCCAAGAAGAAGAAGTAGAGGAGAAGAAGAAAGGAATGGGAAAGGAAAGGAAGGGTTGGCGGTTGACTCCGTCGTCCCCACCCCCCGTCCCCGTCGTCTAGTGGCGCGCAAGAGACGCGCGGCCCAAAACGGCCCTTCTCAGGGCCATCAAAGCACGTCGGGAAGGTTTTGATTGTCGTGTTGCGGTGTGGTTGTGCCGTCTGGCGTTTCTGTATGCCCGTGTGTGGATACTGTTTGCGTGCCGTGGTGGTTGGATTGCGGGGGGTCGGTGGCGGGTGCGGGCGGCGGTAGCGGTTGCTTGTCGCCGTTTTTGGTCGCGGCCGGCCGACGGTTGGTTTGTGTCATGTTGTTTGAATACTTTGGTTTGTCTGTCTGTTTGCCTGCCTTCTCCTCGGATGTGTCTTGTCTTGGTTGTGTGTGTGTTCTTGCAACGGGGGCGGGGGACGTTGAGATGTGGAAAGGGTCGGTGGCGTTGGACGAGCCTGCGTGCCTGGCTGGCCGTTGGTGCGGGTTTTTGTTTTGTTTGTTTGTTTGTTTCGAAACGAAGCGGCGGCCGGCCAGCCACCCGTGTGGTTGACGGCGTCGGCCGATGGGTGTTGTGCGCTTTGAGCGCCGCGCCGGGGAGGGATGATGTTGATTGATTGTTGCGCGCGCCAGCAAGCTGGCAGAGGAGAGCGGCTGTGGCGGACGGACGGGAAGTGGAAGCGGTGTTTTGTCTTTGGTTCTCTGGTTGTGGGGCGAGAGGCGACCGACAAAGTTTGCTCGCGACGGAGTGATGTTAGTGGCCCTTAAAAGGGCCGTTTTGTTTGTTTGCGTGCGTGGGCGGTGCCCAGCGGCTGGCGCGGTGTTTAGGCGCGCTCGCCGCGGATGCGGCGCGCGAGCTGGATGTCCTTGGGCATGATGGTGACGCGCTTGGCGTGGATTGCGCACAGGTTGGTGTCTTCGAAGAGGCCGACGAGGTAGGCCTCGCTGGCCTCCTGCAGGGCCATGACCGCGGAGCTCTGGAAGCGCAGGTCGGTCTTGAAGTCCTGGGCGATCTCGCGCACTAGGCGCTGGAATGGCAGCTTGCGGATGAGCAGCTCTGTGCTCTTCTGGTAGCGCCTGATTTCTCGCAGGGCGACGGTGCCCGGCCTGTAGCGGTGGGGCTTCTTGACGCCGCCGGTGGCGGGCGCGCTCTTCCTCGCCGCCTTGGTGGCGAGCTGTTTGCGCGGCGCCTTTCCGCCGGTGGACTTGCGGGCCGTTTGCTTTGTGCGGGCCATAGCGGTAGCGGAGCGGCGTGGAGGCGAGCGAGGTGCTGCGTCGGGTGCTGCCTTGACGACACGGGCGCGCGCCGCTGCACCTTTTGTCGAAACTCCTTTGTGGGTTTCTGCAATTTTACGAAGTTTCAGCACGTGGTGTGCTCTTCCTTCCATTTCTTCTTTTTGTGAGATCTTTAGTTTCCTTGCGTTTGGTTATCCATGTGGTTTGGTGCTTTAATTTTGAGATTGGTTGCTTCTTCGTCAGCGTGCCTGACGAAGATGGTGTGGCCAGCGCAGATGCGCTCTCCACTCTTCTCGGCTGCCGAGTAGTCGTATTTTCCCGTTGTGCGACGTTTCGGCGGTGTTGTAAAATTTTACGGCCTGTTTTTCTATTCTTCTTCGGAGTCTTTCGATGTCCGCTATCTGGTGGAGTTCCTCTGTTGGGAAGTCCATTGGCAGATGGAGTGCCCATTTCAGTGCTCTGTTCTGCACTGCCTGGATCCGTTTCATGTTGGTCGGAGCCGTGTTTCCCCATACGACCGCGGCGTATTCCAGCACTGGTCGTATGACGGATTTGTAGAGGATCACCCCTAGGTGGTCTGGCAATGAAGATCTCGGATTTAGAATGGGGTACAGCATGTGCATGCGCCCCATTGCCTTTTTCCTCGTTTCTTCAATGTGTGGGCGCCACGTTAGACGTTTGTCTAGTGTGACGCCCAGATATTTTGCCGTTGCGCTCCAGGGTACCGGTCTTCCTCTTAGTGCTATCTCCTGAAGGTCAGCCGGTACGTTCCGGTGGGCAATGACTATTGCCTGTGATTTGGCGGCGTTGTACGCCAGCCGCCACTTTGCCGCCCAGTCTTCCAGGTTGTTGGCTGCGGTTTGCAGTCGCCTTTGCAGGAGTTGCGGCTGCATGCTGCGGCAGTACACTGCCGTGTCGTCCGCGTACAGGGCGAGTTGCACCCGATCTGTACGCGGAAGGTCGGCAGTGTACAGCGAGTATAGCACTGGACCCAGGACCGAACCTTGCGGGACTCCGGCGAGTATTCGGCGTTCTGTGGAGATTCCACAGTCTGCCCGTACGTGAAACGTGCGGCCCGCGAGGTAACTCTGCAGGAGTTTCACGTGTGGCCCAGGAATCCCCAATGTAAATAGTTTATAAAGGAGACCATTGTGCCACACTGAATCAAATGCACGAGACACGTCGAGCAGAAGCGCGCCGAAGTACTCGCGTCGGTCCAGGGCACAGAATGCTTCCTCTGTCAGCCGCAGTAGTTGCTGTGTGGTGGAGTGTCCCTTCCGGAATCCAAACTGCTCGTCGGGCAGGATGCCTTCCGCGTCGATGTGACTTCCAAGCCGCCGCAGGTACAACCTCTCGAAGACCTTCGAGAGTGCTGGCAGCAGGCTGATCGGGCGGTAGTTGTTCGCCCGCCTGTGATCCTTCCCTGGTTTGGGTAGGGCCACGATCTCGGCGTGCTTCCAGCACTCTGGAAATACGCCAGTGTGGATGATCGAGTTGAAGATCCCCGCGAGGTGCCCGATTGCGATGGGCGGCAGTTGCTTGAGGAGCTGGTTTGTGACGTGGTCGGGGCCTCCTGCCTTCCTGCCGTTGAGATTGCGCAGCTGGATCTCGACTTCCGCTTCCTCGATCGGCTCGATGACGGTGTCGTTGTCTTCGGCCGCCAGGAAGACCGGAAGTCGTTCCTCCACCAGTGCCATGTGTGCCTGGTCGACGGGGTCTTCCACCGGGGTGAAGTTTTCAGCGAACGCGTCCGCGAGGGCGTTGGCCTTTGCGTCCGGTTCGCTGACGAAGACGTTCCCGACTTGCAGAGGCGGTATTTTGGCGGTGCGGCGGATGAATCCCTTCACCGCGTGCCAGGCCGTTCCGTCCTCCGTTTTCAAGGAGGCGACTTTCTGCGCCCACTCTTCTACTCTGTGGGCGTCGGCGGCTGCTTTAATTTCCCGCTGCAACCTGTTTAGTTGCCGCTTCGTTGCGGGGTTCCGTGTTAGCTGCCATTCGCGGCGAAGTCTATTCTTCTCCGTGATGGCAGCTTTGAGGTGTTGCGGGAATTCTCTGGCGCGTGGCTTCTCGTTGTCTCTTCTTTGGTTTGGAGTGGCTGCCGCCACAGCTTCAGCGACTCCTCGGGTGAGGTGCCGCAGCGCCGCTTCCGCACCATGTTCCGCCGGGTTCGGCGCGTCTCCGATTTTGGCCGCCATTACTGTTTGGTACGTGTCCCATGTGATGCCCCTGAGGTCGTGGCCACGTTTGGTCGTTTGCACGATGTCGGCATTCAGTTCAAAGACCACAGGGGCGTGGTCGGACGCCATCGTGGCCCTCGTTGTGGCGGAGATGAAGTGTCTCACCCCGCGGACGATGGCCACGTCTATGACGTCCGGTTGCGCGCCTCTTCGCGTCGGGAAGATGGTCGGCTGGTGGGGACCTATCACCGCCGCTCCGTGCTGCTCGGCCACCCGTTGTAGACGGCGGCCACTTGTGTTTGTGCACCTGGAGTTCCAGACGATGTTCTTGGCGTTGACGTCGCCTCCGAGGAATGTGTTTCCAGGGAGGGAAATCAGCGCCGCGAACTCATCTGGCTGCAGTAGTCCCCTTGGAGGTCTGTATATTGCCACAAAGTTTATCTGCCCCTGGTCCGTTTGTACGGCTACTCCAGTGGCCTCTATTGTGACGAGTTGGGGCAGATGAATTCTGTGGTGGCGCAGCGTCCTCCTCACGTACACTGCCGTGCCGCCACCCGCGGTGGGCCTGTCGTCCCGGTAGCAGTGGTAGTTGGCCACTCCCACTTTCACGCCGGGCTTCAGGTGTGTTTCTGCGACGAGACAGATGTCCAGGTTCTCGTCGCAGATGAAGTTTCTGAATTCCGCGTCCTGGCGACGCAAGCCGTTGGCGTTAAAGACGCCGATTTTTACGCCTCGGTCGTATCTATCCATCATGTTTGGTGGAGATGGCCAAGGTAATCGTCTGTGTGATCTTCTCCACAGACGCCGCATATTTGTTAGGAAGGTCCTCGATCACGTGGAGAACCCTGTCGATGAGGCCTGCCAGCAGTTGCAGCATTTGGGTGGCCTTGTCTTCCTCCTGTGGTTGATTTGGA
Organism: Schistocerca cancellata; assembly: GCF_023864275.1. NCBI lineage: Eukaryota > Metazoa > Arthropoda > Insecta > Orthoptera > Acrididae > Schistocerca > Schistocerca cancellata. The sequence continues at coordinate 456,667,435 of NC_064634.1, read as the reverse complement.
GGATGGGGCGCGTCGTTGTGCCGCTGTTGGTAGCGGTTTCCGCGCTGGCGCATCTCCGGGAAGTCGACGGGGCTGTCTATTCTCGGAGGGCGCCGCCAGGAGGCTGCGTCTTCGTTATTTGTGCGTGCTCGTTGCGCGCGCCCGGTAGCAGTAGTAGCTGTCGTCGGATCAGCTGATCGCTGCCGTGGCCACGCGTTAGCGCGGGGTGCCGGCTGCGGCCGTGCGGTGCTGCCACCTGTGAGCGGCGCGCCTCGCTGGGCGTCAGTTGCCGCTGGCTGTGTCCGTGAGGTGCTGCCACCACGCGGCGAGTTGCGGGACTCCGTCGCGGTAGCGGCCTCCGACATTGTGTAGTAGGTAGCCGCGGAGGCTGCCTTACCGGCTGTTGGCTGCAGCGTCTGCATGCTGCTGCCCTCTGGTGGCGACGAGCTGTACTCGGCGGCTGACTCGCCCGGTTGCGTCCGGGAGGTGCTGCCCTCTCGCGGCAAGTTTTGAGACTCGCGCGTAGGGGAGGTGGCCGGGACTGCACTGCCGGTCGCGTCGCGAGCTGCCTTACCGACCATTGGCGGCTGCCGCTGCGTGCTCGGCCGGGAGGTGCTGGCCCCTGGCGGCGCTGTGTTGTATCCGGCGCGTCGTCCTCCACGTGTCCGGCGGCGTCGTCTCCTTTGTGGCTGACCGGATGCCGGCCAGTTCTGCGAGTCGCGGAATGCGGTTTTCCCGCTTCTGGCCGTCTTCCCTCCGCGCTGCTGCTGGTCTTGTGCGCGCTCGAGGAATGCTATGTGCCGTTCACAGCCTCTGTACGTGGCCATGTGGTTTTCACCACACAGGGCGCACTTCGGTGTGAAGTCCTTGTGTGGTATGCCTTTGATTGTGCAATCGCGAGATGCGTGTTCTCCTGCGCATCTCACGCATCTCTCGTCCATGTTGCAGTGTTTCTGGACGTGGCCCAGTTGCTGACACCTGAAGCACTGTGCGTAAGGTTGTTTAGTGCGCAGGTTCTCAGGTGTCACACTGCAATTTGCTATTAAGCGGAGCTGGAACAGCTCTCTGTTGCGCTCTGTGTTGGGAGCGTACACACAGAAGAGCGGCGAGTCTTTTCTCGTGCGTGGATTTTTCATTTTGGACACGCCGCTCACAGCATATCCCAAGTCCTCCAACTCCTCTTTGATGTGGCTGGGTTCCGTTTTGTACGAGAACCCTCGGTATACGACTCGCAGTGGTTTCTCTCTCGTTGCGGAGTACGTATAGAATTTGATGCCCTTGTCTGTTACTGTTTTATTGAGCATCATGTAGTCCGTGGTGCTGTTCGTTTGGACTTTGAACAGCTCCCCAGACACTCGTATTATGAAGTTGTTCTTCCCTAGCACCTTCTGCAGCAGTTGTTGCAGCTCGCGGAACGTGCCAGGGTAATCCAGAACCAGCGGTGGCGGTTTAGAGCGGCGTGGCGGTGCGGGCGTCATCTGCACATCGTCTTCGCTGTCGTCGTCGCTCAGCGCGTTATATTGGTTTTCCACAGCTATCGGGGTTGAGGACGGGATATTGGCGCGCTTTGCCGGCTTCCTCACTTGTTGGAAGCCGTCTGCGTCTGCCTGCTGTTGCGCTCCCTCTCCGTTGCTGCGCCTACGACCTTTGGCCGTCGCCTTCGGCCGTGCGGGAGGGCCTGCTGCCTTCCTGAACTTCCGTGCATTAGCTGGCACGGGAGTGTCACCGTCAGAATGCCTCCTCTTATTCTGAATCTGAGTCTGAATGGATTGGTGCTCCATTTCAGTGATGTCAGCGGTGTGGTCCTGGTTTGGGGCGCTGGGCGCAGACCGTAGCCGACTCGCTAGCGCCGGGTGAGGAGCCAGCCGCTGCAGCAGACGTTTTGCTTGCCTGAGCTTTTTTGAGGATTTAGAAGAGATGACTGGCCGCGGCAAGGGAGGAAAGGGGCTCGGCAAGGGTGGCGCCAAGCGGCACCGCAAGGTGTTGCGCGACAACATCCAGGGCATCACGAAGCCCGCGATCCGCCGCCTGGCTCGCAGGGGCGGCGTGAAGCGCATCTCTGGTCTGATCTACGAGGAGACCCGCGGAGTGCTGAAGGTGTTCCTGGAGAACGTGATCCGCGACGCGGTGACGTACACTGAGCACGCCAAGCGCAAGACTGTGACGGCCATGGACGTGGTGTACGCCCTGAAGAGGCAGGGGCGCACCCTGTACGGTTTCGGCGGTTAGGCGCGTCGCAGCCGGTGTGCTGTGCCGCGTTGGCCTTCCCGCGGCCGTGGGAGAGACGAAAACGGCCCTTTTCAGGGCCACCACACTGTTCGGAAATTGAAAAGTGCGAAAGAGTCTGTGTTGTTGCTGCGTGTGTTGCCTGCCTGCCTGCCTTCTTTCTTTCATTCTTCATTTCGTTTTCGTTTGACTGACGTGACGTGACTGGGAGAAAGGAAAGGAAGCGGGTCTTGCGGCTGTGTGTGCGAGAGAGGGCGTTTTGTGTTTGCTTTGTTTATCGATCGATGGAGATGCCGGGCTGTGTGTTGTTGTTGTTGTTGTTGTGCGAGAGGCGGTGAATATTTGCGCGGTTTGGCTGTGTGTGTTTGCGGCGGCGTTGGAGTTGCCGAGGCAAGGCGTGCCGATAGGCGGCCGGATCAGCTGTTTCGTTTGTTTGGGGCGCGCGGGAGTGGAGGGCGGTGTGTCGACACGCTCCTCTCGCAGTGGTCATTATTGCTGTCGTTGTCTTGTCGTTTGGAAGGCGACTGTGCGTGCGTGGAGGTGCTTGAGGCAAACGAAACAAAACAAGGTGTGTGTGTGTGTGTGTTGGGCCACACGGGCTGTGGACGACAAGATGGCGGCGGCTCTTCTTGTTCTTCTCTCTTTTAGTCCTCTTACCGTTAGAGGGGGAGTTGGTGGAGGTTATTGTCGCCTGTGGACATTTGCTCCTCTTTTCTGTGTGTTGTTCTTATCTTCGGTACTGTGCTTGTTTTCGGACGTTGCTGTTTGTTGAGAGTGATTATGTGTTCTGTCTGTGCTACTGCTGGAGCAGCGACTCTCGGGTCTTGCACATCTGTCCCTGTGGTGTTCATATCGCCCAAGGGTCAAGACGTAACAGTCATTTTCTGACTTCCGCGCGGTGGCGTAGAACGCTTGTGCCAGGGCGCGGAATCGTGTTGTGAGTGGTTCTATGCAGGTCTGCCGCGGGGACGTGTAAGGCCCGTCGTAGAGCGCTCTGCTTTGGACCCTTCTGTAGGCGATGCATCGTCGATCTGGCTGCACAGCCCCATACAGGGCGCGCATATTCCAGTATCGCTACGCCTGTTGCGGGGTCGAGGGAACAGGGTACAGGATGTGCATCCTGGCGTGAGCGTTTGTGCCAAGTTCCCCTATGTGACACTTGGATGTCAGGCGTGACACCGAGGTACCTCGCAGAATTTCTCCCCCCTGCAATCGTAGCAGTTGGTATGGTCTTGTTGCCGGCGGCGGCTGTGGAAGTGACGTTAAAGTAAAGTGCGGCGAGGACGACTGCAATTTTGCTTTGGACGTAGGTTTGTGTGGTGGCCCTGAAAAGGGCCGATTGTTGTGAGCCGGGCCGGCAAAGCGCGTTGCGTGCAGGGGAGCACGCAGCGCTGCTGGGCGGCGGGTCCGCGTGCCGATTGCCTGGCCTCTCTGTTTAGGCCTTCTTCTCGGTCTTCTTTGGCAGCAGGACGGCCTGGATGTTGGGCAGGACACCACCCTGTGCGATGGTGACGCCCGACAGGAGCTTGTTGAGCTCCTCGTCGTTGCGGATGGCAAGCTGCAGGTGGCGCGGGATGATGCGCGTCTTCTTGTTGTCGCGGGCCGCGTTTCCGGCCAGCTCGAGCACCTCAGCCGCGAGGTACTCCATGACGGCGGCGAGGTAGACGGGCGCCCCGGCGCCGACGCGCTCGGCGTAGTTTCCCTTGCGCAGGAGGCGGTGGATTCTGCCGACCGGGAACTGGAGCCCGGCCCTGCTGGAGCGGGACTTTGACTTGCCCTTGACTTTGCCTCCCTTTCCGCGTCCGGACATGGCGATGGGCTGTGGTGTGAAAACGAGACGAGACGAAGGACGGTGCGAGCCGCAGCGAGTCGAGCAGCGGAGTGGCGGCGCCGCCAGGGGTGGGGGTCCTTTATGCTCTCGGGTGCGGCGGCCGGTTGCGCTCGCGGCCCATTGGTCGGCGGCCGCAACGGGGCGAGCTGGTAAAGGTGCGGCGGCGGGGCGCGCTGGGTGCCACTGTGTGGGGAGACGCTGACTAGAGCGGAGCGCTTGCTACTGGTGTTGCTGCCGTACGTTCACGTTCTTGTTTGAGATGCCGCCCAAGACTAGCGGGAAGGCCGCCAAGAAGGCTGGCAAGGCTCAGAAGAACATTTCGAAGGGCGACAAGAAGAAGAAGCGCAAGAGGAAGGAGAGCTATGCCATCTACATCTACAAGGTGCTGAAGCAGGTGCACCCTGACACGGGCATCTCGTCGAAGGCGATGAGCATCATGAACAGCTTCGTGAACGACATTTTCGAGCGCATCGCGGCCGAGGCGTCCCGCCTGGCGCACTACAACAAGCGCTCGACCATCACGTCCCGCGAGATCCAGACCGCTGTGCGGCTGTTGCTGCCTGGCGAGCTGGCCAAGCACGCCGTGAGCGAGGGCACGAAGGCGGTGACCAAGTACACGAGCTCCAAGTAAGGAGGTGGCTCTGGAATGGAAGGAGAGAAGGCTCCTCCGTTGCGAGAGCGGCAAAAACGGCCCTTTTCAGGGCCACCAAATGGCCTTTGCGGGAAGGGCGGAATTGTTGTTGTTGTTGTTGTTGTTGTTTTGTGTGTGAGTGGGTGGACGGCGGCAATAGCTACCGCTTTGGTTGCGACGCGACGGGGTGGGGTGGCCGATGCGATGAATTTGATTGATGGGGGCGCGTCGCGTGTTGCGGGGTACGGCCACGGTGTGACGTGGAATGGAGGCACGTGCGCACAACTCGTTGGTGTTACCTGTCTGCGAGGTGGGGGAAGTGCGATCGGTGATGTGTCCTTTGGATGGAGGTGCCGGTTAGTTACGTGACGGATGGAAACGAAACGCGATTGTTGGGAATGTCAGTGTGTAACGACGGCCGTTTTTTCGGGTCGGTTTGCACGCCATACATGGCTAGGGTGAGATGTGTCTGTAAATGCTGCAGCGTGGAGGCGTGTGAGTGACGTTTAAATGAACGCGCATTGAGACACCAATGTGTATTGCATTGTACGGGCGACACGCACGATGATGTACCTTCCCTCCGACTCTGATTTCGATAGTCGTGTCTGACTGACTGTGTCTGCTTGTGCGTACGACGCACGCACACCGACGTCGTCATTGAAGATGCATGCACGCGTGTCCAGTCCAGTGCAGTACAGTACAGTACAGTAAGCGCGACGCTAGAAGACGACGGTCGCTTTGGCGAATGTGCGCACACGTGTTTGTGTGTGTCGGTGATGTGGTCCGATCCGTCGCCTCTGGGAAACTGTCGATCGGCGCGGTACACCGGCATCACGCAACGGTACGTCTTGAACACCCGTCATACCGTCGCGCTGAGAACGGTTACCGAAAGGTGAACCTCTGTGATCGGTCGAATGTCTGGGCAGAACGTGAGGAGAGAATGGTGGAGGAAAGGACAGAGGGGAAAAAAAAAAGTAGAGAGAGAGAGAAAAAAGAAAAAAAAACCAAACAAAACGGAGAAACGCGGTGTAGAGCAACGGAACGTTCCCGTGTCGGAGGTGTATTGTAGCCGCACTGAAATGCGTGTAACGGCGCGGCGGCAAGTGTCTGCCGTGGTGAACGTTACCTTTGACGGCTGAATTGTGTGCGTTGCGTTGCTTTGCTTTGCTTTCCCGGATGTGTATGTAACGTTCGTTGAGATGGTTCTGAGGAAGAATGTACGACAGTGCCCGTGCCGTCTATGTTCGTGTGCAAAGCCATTGTGTGTGTACGGAATGATGTCTGTAGGTGTTAGTGAACATGTTTTACCAGTGGGGGAAATGGATCGTCGATGGTTGCCGTCACGGTCGAGACAACGCACGCACGCACCCTCCCTCCCTCCCTCCCTCCCTACATGAAGGTGTCGAGAAAGTGTGTTAACTGGGGTTTGTTTGTCTTTCGTTAAAGGGAAGGGACGAGAGAGAGAGAGAGAGAGAGAGAGAGAGAGAGAGAGAGAGAGAGAGAGAAGCGAAGTGGGGATAGTGCGTTCATTTTGTGTGTGTGTTGTTTCGAGAATTGCGTCCGGGAATGGCGGTGGGCGTGCCCTGCATGTGGCCCGGAAGGCTGTTCGTTTCGCGGTAGTGTGTGGACAGGGGAGGGGCACGCGTAACGCTGCTGGCATGGCATGGCATGGCATTCGGGAGATGGGAGGGGGCAAACGAAGAAAACAAGAAGCGGGGGCTATAAAGACGGGGAGGGGCGCGGTGTGGGTGGCTTGCGCTGCGCTCGGCTGGCGCGTGCGGCGTTGTTTTTGTGCAAAAGAAGAGAAAACGAATGGGTTGCCGGGAGGGGGCCGTTGTTGTGTTGTGGTGTAGCCGCAGACGCGGCCGTCAGTGAACGTGGTGAGACCGACGGATGCGGGAGGGGCGGGGGCGGTGGTGAGAGCGGGGAAAACACTAGAAGAAGGAGAAAAACGCTGCAACCAACATAAAATGAGGCGTTTGTAACCTGCCAGCAACAAAACAACAACAAAAAAAAGGTCTATCAACATTGAATGTAAATGGAAATGGACCCAAGTGTAACCTCCCCGCACAAATAGTCGTAAGTAAGTGAGTGCGTGAATGATGATAAAAATGTGCCAGAATGTTGTTAACGTCCCTAGAAAATGAACGAACGAAGATTGATGGGAAACGCGCGATAATATGATGAATGGAAATAATGAACCATGAACATCTCAAGAGACATAATTGAAAACCCGATAAACGTTGTAAGGGCAGCGCTGGCTGACCTTCGGCCCTGTATTCTGAAACGTCCCCCTTTGAACAACAATGTATACAAAACTGCGCTTAAAGTGACGCACTATATTTTGAGCGCAACGCAATCTGACTATCAAAGATCCCTGCAAAAGAATGGCCCTGAGTAACATTAAAGTACACCTTTCGGAAATCACTTACCTCACAAAAATCGTCATTACTCGAAGTACGGCAATACAGCGAGCACCACTACTGCCAGCTAAATAAGAGATTCAAACTACGGAGGGCACTAACTACTGATAGGGATAGTTAGCAAAGTAAAGATTTTAATAGAGAACAACAAACAATGTATTTACCCTTAATATCATCACAAGTCATAATATATGTAATTTGAAAAGTCCGCCATATCTCTCCTCACATGCACCAGTGCTGGCGGCTCACCCCTAACTGCGCAACGGTACGCGCTGTTCACATCCAGCTATAGCAGGTTCATATGACAACAATGCAAACTGGCCACTGACTGCACACGGCACAGGCAGTGATTTTCACACAGAGCGCTACGTGGCATTACCAATAAAAAAAATGTAAACAAACAGCCTACGTACAAATCAGAATAAAAAACAAAAAAAAAAAAGAGCAAAAGATCGTTACGTCAATGAAAAAAAAAGGCAAAAGAGGAAACAAACTGCATCTATATGTGCTCTTAACTGTAGATACCTGTACACAGCTTCGTGCAATGAATGCCGGCTCACATTGAATTTTTTGATTGTTGGAGGAAATATTCTTTAAATGGAAATGAATGGTTTTACCTTTAAAAAAAAGTTACTTTGGAAACAAAGTATTATTGGGGCATTTTGTTGTGAAGAAAATAGTTACAATTGACATACATTATTAGATTTGCGCAATGCAGCTTCATTACCTTACCTTTTATAACAATATGCATCGTCCCGAACGGAGACCAGAGTCGCGAGAAGAGCACGCCGCCGCCCGCTCAGTACAATCGTCCACTCGCTAATACTGTCGTCGACTGACTACGACCTCTCCCGACCCGCCACATAGAGATGACAACTGTTCCTGCCGACCCGCTACGTGCCACTAGTGTCGTGTGGCGCAGACTAGCGACGATAAGAAACTCTCTGGTCAGAGATTGTGTGGTGCCTCGCCATCGCTGGTAATGAGTACATAGGTGTTTGAGCGCGCGTACCGGAACACGCAGTGCGGAGCCCAGAGACTGTGTTGTCGAGGCCGTCGACGCAGTGCATGTCGGTCGGTCGAGTGCGTGCGGGAGGGCAGAGAGGCAGCGTCGGCACGGAGATGCACGCACGGGGGCTGCGGCGTGGCGCGTTTGCGGTAGGCGCCTTTGGTGGCAACGGCCGGGACAAGCAGCGGTGTATGGTGTGGTGCGGGCCGGACAGGGGCGGCGGAGGAGGAGGAGGAGGCGGCGGCGCGACGATGGCATTGGGGCGGAAACGGGGACGGCGACGGCGGATGTTGAGAGGCGTCACGCGCGGACCGACACAGACGCACAGATAGATAGATAGGAAGAAGAAGGGGCGGCTGGTGAGTGCAATTTAGGCGGTAGACACAAGAGGTCGGCACGGCATTTGCGTGATGTGGCGTTGTGACGGGGTGTGCTCGCTTGCCTCGTTTTGTTGATGCGCGCAGGAAGATGTGCAGAGCAGCGGCGGGCGGCTCGGTTCGGTTTGGCCCGGCGGGCCGCGCTGTTGTCGCGGACGTGAGCGCCCCCTGGCGGGTGGCCGGAGGCGGCGCGGCGTGTTGGACGTGTGGCTGGCGGCAGTGCACAATTGCGAGTGGCTGGCGGTGTGGCGGTTGGCGCGTCGGGCGGCCGAGAGAGAGGAGAGGTATGTGTTTGCGGGCGCGTTTGCTGCGCGGCGTCGTGCAGGGAGGGCGGGCGCTTGTCGACTGTGTGGCGAATTGGCGGCGTTGTGCTCCGGCCGAAGGCGTCGGGGAAAGGAGAGTTGGTCGTGATGTCATGTCGCGCCGTGTCATGTCTGCGAAACGGCTGCCGAGAGGTGTGGTGGTAGCGAGCCGGTCGGTGTCAGTGCGATGGGAATGTGCGTTTGGCGGTTTCGGTGTGCTTTTTGCGGCGTGAGAGTGGGGCGGGCGGGCAGGCGTGCTGTTGTTGGTTCCTTGTGTCTTGTGTGTAGCTTGATGGCAACGTGGAAGGACGCCTGTTTCCAGCCGTGCGTGTGGTTGTCGACGTTGACTGGTTTGGGGCGTGCCGTTGCACGTGCGTGTTTGGGTCGTTGGTGTGCTTTTGGCTGGCTGGCTGGCTGGCTGGCTGGCTGGCTGGCTGTGTGTACGGTGGATAGTGCAGTAGTTGTGTCGTTGCCACGGGCGTCGGGTGCGGCTGCGCGTAGTGGCGGAAAGGTGTCGCGTGACTTTGTGAATGGAGTGGGGCGGGGAAAGGAGCAGCGTGCCGCTGCGTCGTGGCCGTTAGCCAGAGGCTGTGCTTTGATAGTTTTGTGGACGGTTCGTGCGAGGCGATTTGTTGCCTGCCCTATGTTTGTTTGTTGTTTTTGGAGACGACGACTGGTTGGTGGCGTGCGCGCGAGCGAAGTGGCGGTGTGCGTTTCCCGTGCCGACTGCCGACTGCCGACTGCCGACTGCCGACTGCCGGCTGGCGACAGGTGCGCCGTCGGTGGGGTGGGTGGCCGGCACAAGTAGAGGCGGCGGCGGCGGCGGCGGCGGCGGCGTCGTTGCGGTGTGTTTGTGTTGTCGGCGACAGCTGTTTGTGCGGTGCGTGTGAATGGTGGTGCAAACGTGTGCTGGCGTTGAGGCTGCGACCGCGGCGTGTTGTTGGTTGATGTTGAACAGCGGCTGTGTGCGGTGGTGGTGTTGCCGCACGTGCATCCGGCCCGGCGCGGAAAGCGCAGTTGCGGCGGCCCTTCGGTGCCAGCCACGTCGCGTGAGCGGCGGGTTGCTCTGGTCGACACGTGGTGCTCTGGTTTGTTGTTTGGTGCCCTTTGGCCGGTGGGTGGTCCGTGTGTCTCGGTATCTGGTCGTGGTCGTGCTGCCCGTTTGTCGGCGTTGTCTGTGGCTTCGCTTTTGTTTTTGTTTTTGCGGCGTGCCGACGACCCGACGCGACCTTTACACCCAAAGTGTGGCGCCCGAAGGTGAACCAACGTAATCCGACCTCGGCGCTTAAGCTCTAAGCCTAAGCTGAGCGAACCGAACCTGTGTAGCGTTGCGTAGCGTGAGGTGAGGTGCGGTGAGGTCAGCCTCAGCGCCAAGTAAGCCAAGCTGTCCGGCCGTGAGGTGGGTGGGTGGGTGGGTGGGTAGGTAGGTGCGGCTGCTGCGGCCACCTGACGCCCGACGTGTGTTTGAATGCTTAACCTAAGTTTGAGGCTTAACCTAACCCAAGTGGCCTTAACCTAACCTAACCTAACCTAACCTAACCTCGGACGCCCGACGTGTGGTTTGAATGCTTAACCTAAGTTTGACGCTTAACCTAACACCGACCCTTAACCTAACCCAAGTGCCCCTAACCTAACCTAACCTAACCTAACCTTAATGTAACGTAACCTAACCTAACCTCTGACGCCTGACGTGTGTTTTGAATGCTTAACCTAACCCAAGTGCCCTTAACCCAACCCACGTCCACCGAACCTAACCGAGACGTGTGAACCTAATGTCTAACTCGTAACGCGTGATGTTGGCTGTCGTGTGTGCTGACGGCAGATTGGGTTGGTCTGTAGTTGCGGATTTCGGTTTGCCTCGGGCGAGGGGTTGGCTCGTAAGCGGCGAGGGGCGCTCCGGCGGAGCATGTTGCTTTGCAGGCGGCGCCCGTTTTTTGCGGCGGGCACAATTGAAATTGTTGGGAAACGAACGAAAGGGCTGTGAATGTTGGCGGGCGAGAGGAGGAGGACGTGGCCCGACGGCTCCGGGCCGATCGGGAAACGGTGGGAGGGCGATGGGGCGGCGGAGGTGCGTTTGCACGGCCGTCATCGCCGCACGCCTCCTCTTGTGTGGCTGTGGCGCCGGCCGCGCTGGCCGGGCTGCCGCGGCGACGGTGTGGGGCCTTTGCCGAAGGTTTGGCCATTGTGGCCGGTCGCCGGCTGGGGCTGTGGGGGCGGCATTTGGGCGTGGGCGGCGATTCTCGGCGGGCCGACCCAGGCTGTAGCGCGCGGTGGCTGCAGTTTGGCCGTGGTTTGCGGCGCTGCCGTGGCGACTGGTTGGCGACTGTGGTGTGGCTGTGTGTAGCCCCATCCTCGGTGGTTTGAAAGGCGCGGGTGGTTGTGGCGCAGGTGTGGGGCTGCTCCGCACAGGCTGTCGGACGTTGGGCGGTAGCAAGCGCGGGAGGCGCGGCGCGGCGGCGCGCAGAGTGGCGGCCGCTCTCTCGGCCGTCCGCGCCCGCCCGCGACACTGGCTGGGCCTGTGGCGCGAGGCGGCTATTCCTCTGCTGTGCGCTCCGCTCGCTGCGTGTCTCTTCTCGCTCTCGCTGCTCGCTGTGTTGTGTGTTAACGCGCGTCGTCGAAATGGCAGATCAGGCGGCTACGAACGAGACTGCTGCGGCACCCGCCGCCACCGGCACTACGAAGAAGGCAAAGTCTGCGTCGTCTGCGAAGAAGCCGCGCGCCAAGCCTGCGCACCCGCGCACCTCTGAGATGGTGACGGCCGCCATCAAGAGTCTGAAGGAGCGCGGCGGATCGTCGCTGCAGGCGATCAAGAAGTACATTGCCGCGCACTACAAGCTGGACGCGGAGAAGCTGGCGCCGTTTATCAAGAAGTACCTCAAGTCGGCCGTGGTGGCGGGCGAGCTGGTGCAGACGAAGGGGAAGGGCGCGTCCGGCTCTTTCAAGCTTGCCGGCGCCGGCGGCGGGGCGGCTGAGGGCGGCAAGGCTCGTGCTGGCGGTGCCAAGAAGAAGCGCGCCGCTCCGGCCAGCAAGGAGAAGAAGGGTGCCCGTGCGGCCGGCGCAAAGAAGGCTGGTGGCGTGAAGGCGGCGACTGGTCGGAAGGCGGGCGCCGCCAAGAAGGCGTCTGCGGCGTCGGCCGCTCCCGCCGGTGCGAAGAAGGCGGCTGCTGCCAAGCCGGCCAAGGCCAAGTCGCCGTCGAAGGCGAAGAAGGCCGCCAAGGTTCCGACGAAGAAGCCGAAGGCGCCGCGCCCGAAGAAGGCGACGACGCCGTCTAAGGCGAAGGCGTCGCCCAAGAAGAAGAAGTAGAGGAGAAGAAGAAAGGAATGGGAAAGGAAAGGAAGGGTTGGCGGTTGACTCCGTCGTCCCCACCCCCCGTCCCCGTCGTCTAGTGGCGCGCAAGAGACGCGCGGCCCAAAACGGCCCTTCTCAGGGCCATCAAAGCACGTCGGGAAGGTTTTGATTGTCGTGTTGCGGTGTGGTTGTGCCGTCTGGCGTTTCTGTATGCCCGTGTGTGGATACTGTTTGCGTGCCGTGGTGGTTGGATTGCGGGGGGTCGGTGGCGGGTGCGGGCGGCGGTAGCGGTTGCTTGTCGCCGTTTTTGGTCGCGGCCGGCCGACGGTTGGTTTGTGTCATGTTGTTTGAATACTTTGGTTTGTCTGTCTGTTTGCCTGCCTTCTCCTCGGATGTGTCTTGTCTTGGTTGTGTGTGTGTTCTTGCAACGGGGGCGGGGGACGTTGAGATGTGGAAAGGGTCGGTGGCGTTGGACGAGCCTGCGTGCCTGGCTGGCCGTTGGTGCGGGTTTTTGTTTTGTTTGTTTGTTTGTTTCGAAACGAAGCGGCGGCCGGCCAGCCACCCGTGTGGTTGACGGCGTCGGCCGATGGGTGTTGTGCGCTTTGAGCGCCGCGCCGGGGAGGGATGATGTTGATTGATTGTTGCGCGCGCCAGCAAGCTGGCAGAGGAGAGCGGCTGTGGCGGACGGACGGGAAGTGGAAGCGGTGTTTTGTCTTTGGTTCTCTGGTTGTGGGGCGAGAGGCGACCGACAAAGTTTGCTCGCGACGGAGTGATGTTAGTGGCCCTTAAAAGGGCCGTTTTGTTTGTTTGCGTGCGTGGGCGGTGCCCAGCGGCTGGCGCGGTGTTTAGGCGCGCTCGCCGCGGATGCGGCGCGCGAGCTGGATGTCCTTGGGCATGATGGTGACGCGCTTGGCGTGGATTGCGCACAGGTTGGTGTCTTCGAAGAGGCCGACGAGGTAGGCCTCGCTGGCCTCCTGCAGGGCCATGACCGCGGAGCTCTGGAAGCGCAGGTCGGTCTTGAAGTCCTGGGCGATCTCGCGCACTAGGCGCTGGAATGGCAGCTTGCGGATGAGCAGCTCTGTGCTCTTCTGGTAGCGCCTGATTTCTCGCAGGGCGACGGTGCCCGGCCTGTAGCGGTGGGGCTTCTTGACGCCGCCGGTGGCGGGCGCGCTCTTCCTCGCCGCCTTGGTGGCGAGCTGTTTGCGCGGCGCCTTTCCGCCGGTGGACTTGCGGGCCGTTTGCTTTGTGCGGGCCATAGCGGTAGCGGAGCGGCGTGGAGGCGAGCGAGGTGCTGCGTCGGGTGCTGCCTTGACGACACGGGCGCGCGCCAGCCACCGTGGTGCGCTTATATGCCCTCGGTTGCGCGTGGTGGGGGGAGGGCGGGCCAGAGTCTATATAGGGGGGCTGGCGCGTGCGCTGGGCGCAGACCGTAGCCGACTCGCTAGCGCCGGGTGAGGAGCCAGCCGCTGCAGCAGACGTTTTGCTTGCCTGAGCTTTTTTGAGGATTTAGAAGAGATGACTGGCCGCGGCAAGGGAGGAAAGGGGCTCGGCAAGGGTGGCGCCAAGCGGCACCGCAAGGTGTTGCGCGACAACATCCAGGGCATCACGAAGCCCGCGATCCGCCGCCTGGCTCGCAGGGGCGGCGTGAAGCGCATCTCTGGTCTGATCTACGAGGAGACCCGCGGAGTGCTGAAGGTGTTCCTGGAGAACGTGATCCGCGACGCGGTGACGTACACTGAGCACGCCAAGCGCAAGACTGTGACGGCCATGGACGTGGTGTACGCCCTGAAGAGGCAGGGGCGCACCCTGTACGGTTTCGGCGGTTAGGCGCGTCGCAGCCGGTGTGCTGTGCCGCGTTGGCCTTCCCGCGGCCGTGGGAGAGACGAAAACGGCCCTTTTCAGGGCCACCACACTGTTCGGAAATTGAAAAGTGCGAAAGAGTCTGTGTTGTTGCTGCGTGTGTTGCCTGCCTGCCTGCCTTCTTTCTTTCATTCTTCATTTCGTTTTCGTTTGACTGACGTGACGTGACTGGGAGAAAGGAAAGGAAGCGGGTCTTGCGGCTGTGTGTGCGAGAGAGGGCGTTTTGTGTTTGCTTTGTTTATCGATCGATGGAGATGCCGGGCTGTGTGTTGTTGTTGTTGTTGTTGTGCGAGAGGCGGTGAATATTTGCGCGGTTTGGCTGTGTGTGTTTGCGGCGGCGTTGGAGTTGCCGAGGCAAGGCGTGCCGATAGGCGGCCGGATCAGCTGTTTCGTTTGTTTGGGGCGCGCGGGAGTGGAGGGCGGTGTGTCGACACGCTCCTCTCGCAGTGGTCATTATTGCTGTCGTTGTCTTGTCGTTTGGAAGGCGACTGTGCGTGCGTGGAGGTGCTTGAGGCAAACGAAACAAAACAAGGTGTGTGTGTGTGTGTGTTGGGCCACACGGGCTGTGGACGACAAGATGGCGGCGGCTCTTCTTGTTCTTCTCTCTTTTAGTCCTCTTACCGTTAGAGGGGGAGTTGGTGGAGGTTATTGTCGCCTGTGGACATTTGCTCCTCTTTTCTGTGTGTTGTTCTTATCTTCGGTACTGTGCTTGTTTTCGGACGTTGCTGTTTGTTGAGAGTGATTATGTGTTCTGTCTGTGCTACTGCTGGAGCAGCGACTCTCGGGTCTTGCACATCTGTCCCTGTGGTGTTCATATCGCCCAAGGGTCAAGACGTAACAGTCATTTTCTGACTTCCGCGCGGTGGCGTAGAACGCTTGTGCCAGGGCGCGGAATCGTGTTGTGAGTGGTTCTATGCAGGTCTGCCGCGGGGACGTGTAAGGCCCGTCGTAGAGCGCTCTGCTTTGGACCCTTCTGTAGGCGATGCATCGTCGATCTGGCTGCACAGCCCCATACAGGGCGCGCATATTCCAGTATCGCTACGCCTGTTGCGGGGTCGAGGGAACAGGGTACAGGATGTGCATCCTGGCGTGAGCGTTTGTGCCAAGTTCCCCTATGTGACACTTGGATGTCAGGCGTGACACCGAGGTACCTCGCAGAATTTCTCCCCCCTGCAATCGTAGCAGTTGGTATGGTCTTGTTGCCGGCGGCGGCTGTGGAAGTGACGTTAAAGTAAAGTGCGGCGAGGACGACTGCAATTTTGCTTTGGACGTAGGTTTGTGTGGTGGCCCTGAAAAGGGCCGATTGTTGTGAGCCGGGCCGGCAAAGCGCGTTGCGTGCAGGGGAGCACGCAGCGCTGCTGGGCGGCGGGTCCGCGTGCCGATTGCCTGGCCTCTCTGTTTAGGCCTTCTTCTCGGTCTTCTTTGGCAGCAGGACGGCCTGGATGTTGGGCAGGACACCACCCTGTGCGATGGTGACGCCCGACAGGAGCTTGTTGAGCTCCTCGTCGTTGCGGATGGCAAGCTGCAGGTGGCGCGGGATGATGCGCGTCTTCTTGTTGTCGCGGGCCGCGTTTCCGGCCAGCTCGAGCACCTCAGCCGCGAGGTACTCCATGACGGCGGCGAGGTAGACGGGCGCCCCGGCGCCGACGCGCTCGGCGTAGTTTCCCTTGCGCAGGAGGCGGTGGATTCTGCCGACCGGGAACTGGAGCCCGGCCCTGCTGGAGCGGGACTTTGACTTGCCCTTGACTTTGCCTCCCTTTCCGCGTCCGGACATGGCGATGGGCTGTGGTGTGAAAACGAGACGAGACGAAGGACGGTGCGAGCCGCAGCGAGTCGAGCAGCGGAGTGGCGGCGCCGCCAGGGGTGGGGGTCCTTTATGCTCTCGGGTGCGGCGGCCGGTTGCGCTCGCGGCCCATTGGTCGGCGGCCGCAACGGGGCGAGCTGGTAAAGGTGCGGCGGCGGGGCGCGCTGGGTGCCACTGTGTGGGGAGACGCTGACTAGAGCGGAGCGCTTGCTACTGGTGTTGCTGCCGTACGTTCACGTTCTTGTTTGAGATGCCGCCCAAGACTAGCGGGAAGGCCGCCAAGAAGGCTGGCAAGGCTCAGAAGAACATTTCGAAGGGCGACAAGAAGAAGAAGCGCAAGAGGAAGGAGAGCTATGCCATCTACATCTACAAGGTGCTGAAGCAGGTGCACCCTGACACGGGCATCTCGTCGAAGGCGATGAGCATCATGAACAGCTTCGTGAACGACATTTTCGAGCGCATCGCGGCCGAGGCGTCCCGCCTGGCGCACTACAACAAGCGCTCGACCATCACGTCCCGCGAGATCCAGACCGCTGTGCGGCTGTTGCTGCCTGGCGAGCTGGCCAAGCACGCCGTGAGCGAGGGCACGAAGGCGGTGACCAAGTACACGAGCTCCAAGTAAGGAGGTGGCTCTGGAATGGAAGGAGAGAAGGCTCCTCCGTTGCGAGAGCGGCAAAAACGGCCCTTTTCAGGGCCACCAAATGGCCTTTGCGGGAAGGGCGGAATTGTTGTTGTTGTTGTTGTTGTTGTTTTGTGTGTGAGTGGGTGGACGGCGGCAATAGCTACCGCTTTGGTTGCGACGCGACGGGGTGGGGTGGCCGATGCGATGAATTTGATTGATGGGGGCGCGTCGCGTGTTGCGGGGTACGGCCACGGTGTGACGTGGAATGGAGGCACGTGCGCACAACTCGTTGGTGTTACCTGTCTGCGAGGTGGGGGAAGTGCGATCGGTGATGTGTCCTTTGGATGGAGGTGCCGGTTAGTTACGTGACGGATGGAAACGAAACGCGATTGTTGGGAATGTCAGTGTGTAACGACGGCCGTTTTTTCGGGTCGGTTTGCACGCCATACATGGCTAGGGTGAGATGTGTCTGTAAATGCTGCAGCGTGGAGGCGTGTGAGTGACGTTTAAATGAACGCGCATTGAGACACCAATGTGTATTGCATTGTACGGGCGACACGCACGATGATGTACCTTCCCTCCGACTCTGATTTCGATAGTCGTGTCTGACTGACTGTGTCTGCTTGTGCGTACGACGCACGCACACCGACGTCGTCATTGAAGATGCATGCACGCGTGTCCAGTCCAGTGCAGTACAGTACAGTACAGTAAGCGCGACGCTAGAAGACGACGGTCGCTTTGGCGAATGTGCGCACACGTGTTTGTGTGTGTCGGTGATGTGGTCCGATCCGTCGCCTCTGGGAAACTGTCGATCGGCGCGGTACACCGGCATCACGCAACGGTACGTCTTGAACACCCGTCATACCGTCGCGCTGAGAACGGTTACCGAAAGGTGAACCTCTGTGATCGGTCGAATGTCTGGGCAGAACGTGAGGAGAGAATGGTGGAGGAAAGGACAGAGGGGAAAAAAAAAGTAGAGAGAGAGAGAAAAAAGAAAAAAAAACCAAACAAAACGGAGAAACGCGGTGTAGAGCAACGGAACGTTCCCGTGTCGGAGGTGTATTGTAGCCGCACTGAAATGCGTGTAACGGCGCGGCGGCAAGTGTCTGCCGTGGTGAACGTTACCTTTGACGGCTGAATTGTGTGCGTTGCGTTGCTTTGCTTTGCTTTCCCGGATGTGTATGTAACGTTCGTTGAGATGGTTCTGAGGAAGAATGTACGACAGTGCCCGTGCCGTCTATGTTCGTGTGCAAAGCCATTGTGTGTGTACGGAATGATGTCTGTAGGTGTTAGTGAACATGTTTTACCAGTGGGGGAAATGGATCGTCGATGGTTGCCGTCACGGTCGAGACAACGCACGCACGCACCCTCCCTCCCTCCCTCCCTCCCTACATGAAGGTGTCGAGAAAGTGTGTTAACTGGGGTTTGTTTGTCTTTCGTTAAAGGGAAGGGACGAGAGAGAGAGAGAGAGAGAGAGAGAGAGAGAGAGAGAGAGAGAGAGAAGCGAAGTGGGGATAGTGCGTTCATTTTGTGTGTGTGTTGTTTCGAGAATTGCGTCCGGGAATGGCGGTGGGCGTGCCCTGCATGTGGCCCGGAAGGCTGTTCGTTTCGCGGTAGTGTGTGGACAGGGGAGGGGCACGCGTAACGCTGCTGGCATGGCATGGCATGGCATTCGGGAGATGGGAGGGGGCAAACGAAGAAAACAAGAAGCGGGGGCTATAAAGACGGGGAGGGGCGCGGTGTGGGTGGCTTGCGCTGCGCTCGGCTGGCGCGTGCGGCGTTGTTTTTGTGCAAAAGAAGAGAAAACGAATGGGTTGCCGGGAGGGGGCCGTTGTTGTGTTGTGGTGTAGCCGCAGACGCGGCCGTCAGTGAACGTGGTGAGACCGACGGATGCGGGAGGGGCGGGGGCGGTGGTGAGAGCGGGGAAAACACTAGAAGAAGGAGAAAAACGCTGCAACCAACATAAAATGAGGCGTTTGTAACCTGCCAGCAACAAAACAACAACAAAAAAAAGGTCTATCAACATTGAATGTAAATGGAAATGGACCCAAGTGTAACCTCCCCGCACAAATAGTCGTAAGTAAGTGAGTGCGTGAATGATGATAAAAATGTGCCAGAATGTTGTTAACGTCCCTAGAAAATGAACGAACGAAGATTGATGGGAAACGCGCGATAATATGATGAATGGAAATAATGAACCATGAACATCTCAAGAGACATAATTGAAAACCCGATAAACGTTGTAAGGGCAGCGCTGGCTGACCTTCGGCCCTGTATTCTGAAACGTCCCCCTTTGAACAACAATGTATACAAAACTGCGCTTAAAGTGACGCACTATATTTTGAGCGCAACGCAATCTGACTATCAAAGATCCCTGCAAAAGAATGGCCCTGAGTAACATTAAAGTACACCTTTCGGAAATCACTTACCTCACAAAAATCGTCATTACTCGAAGTACGGCAATACAGCGAGCACCACTACTGCCAGCTAAATAAGAGATTCAAACTACGGAGGGCACTAACTACTGATAGGGATAGTTAGCAAAGTAAAGATTTTAATAGAGAACAACAAACAATGTATTTACCCTTAATATCATCACAAGTCATAATATATGTAATTTGAAAAGTCCGCCATATCTCTCCTCACATGCACCAGTGCTGGCGGCTCACCCCTAACTGCGCAACGGTACGCGCTGTTCACATCCAGCTATAGCAGGTTCATATGACAACAATGCAAACTGGCCACTGACTGCACACGGCACAGGCAGTGATTTTCACACAGAGCGCTACGTGGCATTACCAATAAAAAAAAATGTAAACAAACAGCCTACGTACAAATCAGAATAAAAAACAAAAAAAAAAAGAGCAAAAGATCGTTACGTCAATGAAAAAAAAAGGCAAAAGAGGAAACAAACTGCATCTATATGTGCTCTTAACTGTAGATACCTGTACACAGCTTCGTGCAATGAATGCCGGCTCACATTGAATTTTTTGATTGTTGGAGGAAATATTCTTTAAATGGAAATGAATGGTTTTACCTTTAAAAAAAAGTTACTTTGGAAACAAAGTATTATTGGGGCATTTTGTTGTGAAGAAAATAGTTACAATTGACATACATTATTAGATTTGCGCAATGCAGCTTCATTACCTTACCTTTTATAACAATATGCATCGTCCCGAACGGAGACCAGAGTCGCGAGAAGAGCACGCCGCCGCCCGCTCAGTACAATCGTCCACTCGCTAATACTGTCGTCGACTGACTACGACCTCTCCCGACCCGCCACATAGAGATGACAACTGTTCCTGCCGACCCGCTACGTGCCACTAGTGTCGTGTGGCGCAGACTAGCGACGATAAGAAACTCTCTGGTCAGAGATTGTGTGGTGCCTCGCCATCGCTGGTAATGAGTACATAGGTGTTTGAGCGCGCGTACCGGAACACGCAGTGCGGAGCCCAGAGACTGTGTTGTCGAGGCCGTCGACGCAGTGCATGTCGGTCGGTCGAGTGCGTGCGGGAGGGCAGAGAGGCAGCGTCGGCACGGAGATGCACGCACGGGGGCTGCGGCGTGGCGCGTTTGCGGTAGGCGCCTTTGGTGGCAACGGCCGGGACAAGCAGCGGTGTATGGTGTGGTGCGGGCCGGACAGGGGCGGCGGAGGAGGAGGAGGAGGCGGCGGCGCGACGATGGCATTGGGGCGGAAACGGGGACGGCGACGGCGGATGTTGAGAGGCGTCACGCGCGGACCGACACAGACGCACAGATAGATAGATAGGAAGAAGAAGGGGCGGCTGGTGAGTGCAATTTAGGCGGTAGACACAAGAGGTCGGCACGGCATTTGCGTGATGTGGCGTTGTGACGGGGTGTGCTCGCTTGCCTCGTTTTGTTGATGCGCGCAGGAAGATGTGCAGAGCAGCGGCGGGCGGCTCGGTTCGGTTTGGCCCGGCGGGCCGCGCTGTTGTCGCGGACGTGAGCGCCCCCTGGCGGGTGGCCGGAGGCGGCGCGGCGTGTTGGACGTGTGGCTGGCGGCAGTGCACAATTGCGAGTGGCTGGCGGTGTGGCGGTTGGCGCGTCGGGCGGCCGAGAGAGAGGAGAGGTATGTGTTTGCGGGCGCGTTTGCTGCGCGGCGTCGTGCAGGGAGGGCGGGCGCTTGTCGACTGTGTGGCGAATTGGCGGCGTTGTGCTCCGGCCGAAGGCGTCGGGGAAAGGAGAGTTGGTCGTGATGTCATGTCGCGCCGTGTCATGTCTGCGAAACGGCTGCCGAGAGGTGTGGTGGTAGCGAGCCGGTCGGTGTCAGTGCGATGGGAATGTGCGTTTGGCGGTTTCGGTGTGCTTTTTGCGGCGTGAGAGTGGGGCGGGCGGGCAGGCGTGCTGTTGTTGGTTCCTTGTGTCTTGTGTGTAGCTTGATGGCAACGTGGAAGGACGCCTGTTTCCAGCCGTGCGTGTGGTTGTCGACGTTGACTGGTTTGGGGCGTGCCGTTGCACGTGCGTGTTTGGGTCGTTGGTGTGCTTTTGGCTGGCTGGCTGGCTGGCTGGCTGGCTGGCTGGCTGGCTGGCTGGCTGGCTGTGTGTACGGTGGATAGTGCAGTAGTTGTGTCGTTGCCACGGGCGTCGGGTGCGGCTGCGCGTAGTGGCGGAAAGGTGTCGCGTGACTTTGTGAATGGAGTGGGGCGGGGAAAGGAGCAGCGTGCCGCTGCGTCGTGGCCGTTAGCCAGAGGCTGTGCTTTGATAGTTTTGTGGACGGTTCGTGCGAGGCGATTTGTTGCCTGCCCTATGTTTGTTTGTTGTTTTTGGAGACGACGACTGGTTGGTGGCGTGCGCGCGAGCGAAGTGGCGGTGTGCGTTTCCCGTGCCGACTGCCGACTGCCGACTGCCGACTGCCGACTGCCGGCTGGCGACAGGTGCGCCGTCGGTGGGGTGGGTGGCCGGCACAAGTAGAGGCGGCGGCGGCGGCGGCGGCGGCGGCGTCGTTGCGGTGTGTTTGTGTTGTCGGCGACAGCTGTTTGTGCGGTGCGTGTGAATGGTGGTGCAAACGTGTGCTGGCGTTGAGGCTGCGACCGCGGCGTGTTGTTGGTTGATGTTGAACAGCGGCTGTGTGCGGTGGTGGTGTTGCCGCACGTGCATCCGGCCCGGCGCGGAAAGCGCAGTTGCGGCGGCCCTTCGGTGCCAGCCACGTCGCGTGAGCGGCGGGTTGCTCTGGTCGACACGTGGTGCTCTGGTTTGTTGTTTGGTGCCCTTTGGCCGGTGGGTGGTCCGTGTGTCTCGGTATCTGGTCGTGGTCGTGCTGCCCGTTTGTCGGCGTTGTCTGTGGCTTCGCTTTTGTTTTTGTTTTTGCGGCGTGCCGACGACCCGACGCGACCTTTACACCCAAAGTGTGGCGCCCGAAGGTGAACCAACGTAATCCGACCTCGGCGCTTAAGCTCTAAGCCTAAGCTGAGCGAACCGAACCTGTGTAGCGTTGCGTAGCGTGAGGTGAGGTGCGGTGAGGTCAGCCTCAGCGCCAAGTAAGCCAAGCTGTCCGGCCGTGAGGTGGGTGGGTGGGTGGGTGGGTAGGTAGGTGCGGCTGCTGCGGCCACCTGACGCCCGACGTGTGTTTGAATGCTTAACCTAAGTTTGAGGCTTAACCTAACCCAAGTGGCCTTAACCTAACCTAACCTAACCTAACCTAACCTCGGACGCCCGACGTGTGGTTTGAATGCTTAACCTAAGTTTGACGCTTAACCTAACACCGACCCTTAACCTAACCCAAGTGCCCCTAACCTAACCTAACCTAACCTAACCTTAATGTAACGTAACCTAACCTAACCTCTGACGCCTGACGTGTGTTTTGAATGCTTAACCTAACCCAAGTGCCCTTAACCCAACCCACGTCCACCGAACCTAACCGAGACGTGTGAACCTAATGTCTAACTCGTAACGCGTGATGTTGGCTGTCGTGTGTGCTGACGGCAGATTGGGTTGGTCTGTAGTTGCGGATTTCGGTTTGCCTCGGGCGAGGGGTTGGCTCGTAAGCGGCGAGGGGCGCTCCGGCGGAGCATGTTGCTTTGCA
This sequence comes from Schistocerca cancellata, assembly GCF_023864275.1. Classification (NCBI taxonomy): domain Eukaryota; kingdom Metazoa; phylum Arthropoda; class Insecta; order Orthoptera; family Acrididae; genus Schistocerca; species Schistocerca cancellata. The sequence goes on along the minus strand of NC_064634.1, from coordinate 456,645,040 downwards.
GGCGGCGCCCGTTTTTTGCGGCGGGCACAATTGAAATTGTTGGGAAACGAACGAAAGGGCTGTGAATGTTGGCGGGCGAGAGGAGGAGGACGTGGCCCGACGGCTGCGGGCCGATCGGGAAACGGTGGGAGGGCGATGGGGCGGCGGAGGTGCGTTTGCACGGCCGTCATCGCCGCACGCCTCCTCTTGTGTGGCTGTGGCGCCGGCCGCGCTGGCCGGGCTGCCGCGGCGACGGTGTGGGGCCTTTGCCGAAGGTTTGGCCATTGTGGCCGGTCGCCGGCTGGGGCTGTGGGGGCGGCATTTGGGCGTGGGCGGCGATTCTCGGCGGGCCGACCCAGGCTGTAGCGCGCGGTGGCTGCAGTTTGGCCGTGGTTTGCGGCGCTGCCGTGGCGACTGGTTGGCGACTGTGGTGTGGCTGTGTGTAGCCCCATCCTCGGTGGTTTGAAAGGCGCGGGTGGTTGTGGCGCAGGTGTGGGGCTGCTCCGCACAGGCTGTCGGACGTTGGGCGGTAGCAAGCGCGGGAGGCGCGGCGCGGCGGCGCGCAGAGTGGCGGCCGCTCTCTCGGCCGTCCGCGCCCGCCCGCGACACTGGCTGGGCCTGTGGCGCGAGGCGGCTATTCCTCTGCTGTGCGCTCCGCTCGCTGCGTGTCTCTTCTCGCTCTCGCTGCTCGCTGTGTTGTGTGTTAACGCGCGTCGTCGAAATGGCAGATCAGGCGGCTACGAACGAGACTGCTGCGGCACCCGCCGCCACCGGCACTACGAAGAAGGCAAAGTCTGCGTCGTCTGCGAAGAAGCCGCGCGCCAAGCCTGCGCACCCGCGCACCTCTGAGATGGTGACGGCCGCCATCAAGAGTCTGAAGGAGCGCGGCGGATCGTCGCTGCAGGCGATCAAGAAGTACATTGCCGCGCACTACAAGCTGGACGCGGAGAAGCTGGCGCCGTTTATCAAGAAGTACCTCAAGTCGGCCGTGGTGGCGGGCGAGCTGGTGCAGACGAAGGGGAAGGGCGCGTCCGGCTCTTTCAAGCTTGCCGGCGCCGGCGGCGGGGCGGCTGAGGGCGGCAAGGCTCGTGCTGGCGGTGCCAAGAAGAAGCGCGCCGCTCCGGCCAGCAAGGAGAAGAAGGGTGCCCGTGCGGCCGGCGCAAAGAAGGCTGGTGGCGTGAAGGCGGCGACTGGTCGGAAGGCGGGCGCCGCCAAGAAGGCGTCTGCGGCGTCGGCCGCTCCCGCCGGTGCGAAGAAGGCGGCTGCTGCCAAGCCGGCCAAGGCCAAGTCGCCGTCGAAGGCGAAGAAGGCCGCCAAGGTTCCGACGAAGAAGCCGAAGGCGCCGCGCCCGAAGAAGGCGACGACGCCGTCTAAGGCGAAGGCGTCGCCCAAGAAGAAGAAGTAGAGGAGAAGAAGAAAGGAATGGGAAAGGAAAGGAAGGGTTGGCGGTTGACTCCGTCGTCCCCACCCCCCGTCCCCGTCGTCTAGTGGCGCGCAAGAGACGCGCGGCCCAAAACGGCCCTTCTCAGGGCCATCAAAGCACGTCGGGAAGGTTTTGATTGTCGTGTTGCGGTGTGGTTGTGCCGTCTGGCGTTTCTGTATGCCCGTGTGTGGATACTGTTTGCGTGCCGTGGTGGTTGGATTGCGGGGGGTCGGTGGCGGGTGCGGGCGGCGGTAGCGGTTGCTTGTCGCCGTTTTTGGTCGCGGCCGGCCGACGGTTGGTTTGTGTCATGTTGTTTGAATACTTTGGTTTGTCTGTCTGTTTGCCTGCCTTCTCCTCGGATGTGTCTTGTCTTGGTTGTGTGTGTGTTCTTGCAACGGGGGCGGGGGACGTTGAGATGTGGAAAGGGTCGGTGGCGTTGGACGAGCCTGCGTGCCTGGCTGGCCGTTGGTGCGGGTTTTTGTTTTGTTTGTTTGTTTGTTTCGAAACGAAGCGGCGGCCGGCCAGCCACCCGTGTGGTTGACGGCGTCGGCCGATGGGTGTTGTGCGCTTTGAGCGCCGCGCCGGGGAGGGATGATGTTGATTGATTGTTGCGCGCGCCAGCAAGCTGGCAGAGGAGAGCGGCTGTGGCGGACGGACGGGAAGTGGAAGCGGTGTTTTGTCTTTGGTTCTCTGGTTGTGGGGCGAGAGGCGACCGACAAAGTTTGCTCGCGACGGAGTGATGTTAGTGGCCCTTAAAAGGGCCGTTTTGTTTGTTTGCGTGCGTGGGCGGTGCCCAGCGGCTGGCGCGGTGTTTAGGCGCGCTCGCCGCGGATGCGGCGCGCGAGCTGGATGTCCTTGGGCATGATGGTGACGCGCTTGGCGTGGATTGCGCACAGGTTGGTGTCTTCGAAGAGGCCGACGAGGTAGGCCTCGCTGGCCTCCTGCAGGGCCATGACCGCGGAGCTCTGGAAGCGCAGGTCGGTCTTGAAGTCCTGGGCGATCTCGCGCACTAGGCGCTGGAATGGCAGCTTGCGGATGAGCAGCTCTGTGCTCTTCTGGTAGCGCCTGATTTCTCGCAGGGCGACGGTGCCCGGCCTGTAGCGGTGGGGCTTCTTGACGCCGCCGGTGGCGGGCGCGCTCTTCCTCGCCGCCTTGGTGGCGAGCTGTTTGCGCGGCGCCTTTCCGCCGGTGGACTTGCGGGCCGTTTGCTTTGTGCGGGCCATAGCGGTAGCGGAGCGGCGTGGAGGCGAGCGAGGTGCTGCGTCGGGTGCTGCCTTGACGACACGGGCGCGCGCCAGCCACCGTGGTGCGCTTATATGCCCTCGGTTGCGCGTGGTGGGGGGAGGGCGGGCCAGAGTCTATATAGGGGGGCTGGCGCGTGCGCTGGGCGCAGACCGTAGCCGACTCGCTAGCGCCGGGTGAGGAGCCAGCCGCTGCAGCAGACGTTTTGCTTGCCTGAGCTTTTTTGAGGATTTAGAAGAGATGACTGGCCGCGGCAAGGGAGGAAAGGGGCTCGGCAAGGGTGGCGCCAAGCGGCACCGCAAGGTGTTGCGCGACAACATCCAGGGCATCACGAAGCCCGCGATCCGCCGCCTGGCTCGCAGGGGCGGCGTGAAGCGCATCTCTGGTCTGATCTACGAGGAGACCCGCGGAGTGCTGAAGGTGTTCCTGGAGAACGTGATCCGCGACGCGGTGACGTACACTGAGCACGCCAAGCGCAAGACTGTGACGGCCATGGACGTGGTGTACGCCCTGAAGAGGCAGGGGCGCACCCTGTACGGTTTCGGCGGTTAGGCGCGTCGCAGCCGGTGTGCTGTGCCGCGTTGGCCTTCCCGCGGCCGTGGGAGAGACGAAAACGGCCCTTTTCAGGGCCACCACACTGTTCGGAAATTGAAAAGTGCGAAAGAGTCTGTGTTGTTGCTGCGTGTGTTGCCTGCCTGCCTGCCTTCTTTCTTTCATTCTTCATTTCGTTTTCGTTTGACTGACGTGACGTGACTGGGAGAAAGGAAAGGAAGCGGGTCTTGCGGCTGTGTGTGCGAGAGAGGGCGTTTTGTGTTTGCTTTGTTTATCGATCGATGGAGATGCCGGGCTGTGTGTTGTTGTTGTTGTTGTTGTGCGAGAGGCGGTGAATATTTGCGCGGTTTGGCTGTGTGTGTTTGCGGCGGCGTTGGAGTTGCCGAGGCAAGGCGTGCCGATAGGCGGCCGGATCAGCTGTTTCGTTTGTTTGGGGCGCGCGGGAGTGGAGGGCGGTGTGTCGACACGCTCCTCTCGCAGTGGTCATTATTGCTGTCGTTGTCTTGTCGTTTGGAAGGCGACTGTGCGTGCGTGGAGGTGCTTGAGGCAAACGAAACAAAACAAGGTGTGTGTGTGTGTGTGTTGGGCCACACGGGCTGTGGACGACAAGATGGCGGCGGCTCTTCTTGTTCTTCTCTCTTTTAGTCCTCTTACCGTTAGAGGGGGAGTTGGTGGAGGTTATTGTCGCCTGTGGACATTTGCTCCTCTTTTCTGTGTGTTGTTCTTATCTTCGGTACTGTGCTTGTTTTCGGACGTTGCTGTTTGTTGAGAGTGATTATGTGTTCTGTCTGTGCTACTGCTGGAGCAGCGACTCTCGGGTCTTGCACATCTGTCCCTGTGGTGTTCATATCGCCCAAGGGTCAAGACGTAACAGTCATTTTCTGACTTCCGCGCGGTGGCGTAGAACGCTTGTGCCAGGGCGCGGAATCGTGTTGTGAGTGGTTCTATGCAGGTCTGCCGCGGGGACGTGTAAGGCCCGTCGTAGAGCGCTCTGCTTTGGACCCTTCTGTAGGCGATGCATCGTCGATCTGGCTGCACAGCCCCATACAGGGCGCGCATATTCCAGTATCGCTACGCCTGTTGCGGGGTCGAGGGAACAGGGTACAGGATGTGCATCCTGGCGTGAGCGTTTGTGCCAAGTTCCCCTATGTGACACTTGGATGTCAGGCGTGACACCGAGGTACCTCGCAGAATTTCTCCCCCCTGCAATCGTAGCAGTTGGTATGGTCTTGTTGCCGGCGGCGGCTGTGGAAGTGACGTTAAAGTAAAGTGCGGCGAGGACGACTGCAATTTTGCTTTGGACGTAGGTTTGTGTGGTGGCCCTGAAAAGGGCCGATTGTTGTGAGCCGGGCCGGCAAAGCGCGTTGCGTGCAGGGGAGCACGCAGCGCTGCTGGGCGGCGGGTCCGCGTGCCGATTGCCTGGCCTCTCTGTTTAGGCCTTCTTCTCGGTCTTCTTTGGCAGCAGGACGGCCTGGATGTTGGGCAGGACACCACCCTGTGCGATGGTGACGCCCGACAGGAGCTTGTTGAGCTCCTCGTCGTTGCGGATGGCAAGCTGCAGGTGGCGCGGGATGATGCGCGTCTTCTTGTTGTCGCGGGCCGCGTTTCCGGCCAGCTCGAGCACCTCAGCCGCGAGGTACTCCATGACGGCGGCGAGGTAGACGGGCGCCCCGGCGCCGACGCGCTCGGCGTAGTTTCCCTTGCGCAGGAGGCGGTGGATTCTGCCGACCGGGAACTGGAGCCCGGCCCTGCTGGAGCGGGACTTTGACTTGCCCTTGACTTTGCCTCCCTTTCCGCGTCCGGACATGGCGATGGGCTGTGGTGTGAAAACGAGACGAGACGAAGGACGGTGCGAGCCGCAGCGAGTCGAGCAGCGGAGTGGCGGCGCCGCCAGGGGTGGGGGTCCTTTATGCTCTCGGGTGCGGCGGCCGGTTGCGCTCGCGGCCCATTGGTCGGCGGCCGCAACGGGGCGAGCTGGTAAAGGTGCGGCGGCGGGGCGCGCTGGGTGCCACTGTGTGGGGAGACGCTGACTAGAGCGGAGCGCTTGCTACTGGTGTTGCTGCCGTACGTTCACGTTCTTGTTTGAGATGCCGCCCAAGACTAGCGGGAAGGCCGCCAAGAAGGCTGGCAAGGCTCAGAAGAACATTTCGAAGGGCGACAAGAAGAAGAAGCGCAAGAGGAAGGAGAGCTATGCCATCTACATCTACAAGGTGCTGAAGCAGGTGCACCCTGACACGGGCATCTCGTCGAAGGCGATGAGCATCATGAACAGCTTCGTGAACGACATTTTCGAGCGCATCGCGGCCGAGGCGTCCCGCCTGGCGCACTACAACAAGCGCTCGACCATCACGTCCCGCGAGATCCAGACCGCTGTGCGGCTGTTGCTGCCTGGCGAGCTGGCCAAGCACGCCGTGAGCGAGGGCACGAAGGCGGTGACCAAGTACACGAGCTCCAAGTAAGGAGGTGGCTCTGGAATGGAAGGAGAGAAGGCTCCTCCGTTGCGAGAGCGGCAAAAACGGCCCTTTTCAGGGCCACCAAATGGCCTTTGCGGGAAGGGCGGAATTGTTGTTGTTGTTGTTGTTGTTGTTTTGTGTGTGAGTGGGTGGACGGCGGCAATAGCTACCGCTTTGGTTGCGACGCGACGGGGTGGGGTGGCCGATGCGATGAATTTGATTGATGGGGGCGCGTCGCGTGTTGCGGGGTACGGCCACGGTGTGACGTGGAATGGAGGCACGTGCGCACAACTCGTTGGTGTTACCTGTCTGCGAGGTGGGGGAAGTGCGATCGGTGATGTGTCCTTTGGATGGAGGTGCCGGTTAGTTACGTGACGGATGGAAACGAAACGCGATTGTTGGGAATGTCAGTGTGTAACGACGGCCGTTTTTTCGGGTCGGTTTGCACGCCATACATGGCTAGGGTGAGATGTGTCTGTAAATGCTGCAGCGTGGAGGCGTGTGAGTGACGTTTAAATGAACGCGCATTGAGACACCAATGTGTATTGCATTGTACGGGCGACACGCACGATGATGTACCTTCCCTCCGACTCTGATTTCGATAGTCGTGTCTGACTGACTGTGTCTGCTTGTGCGTACGACGCACGCACACCGACGTCGTCATTGAAGATGCATGCACGCGTGTCCAGTCCAGTGCAGTACAGTACAGTAAGCGCGACGCTAGAAGACGACGGTCGCTTTGGCGAATGTGCGCACACGTGTTTGTGTGTGTCGGTGATGTGGTCCGATCCGTCGCCTCTGGGAAACTGTCGATCGGCGCGGTACACCGGCATCACGCAACGGTACGTCTTGAACACCCGTCATACCGTCGCGCTGAGAACGGTTACCGAAAGGTGAACCTCTGTGATCGGTCGAATGTCTGGGCAGAACGTGAGGAGAGAATGGTGGAGGAAAGGACAGAGGGGAAAAAAAAAAGTAGAGAGAGAGAGAAAAAAGAAAAAAAAACCAAACAAAACGGAGAAACGCGGTGTAGAGCAACGGAACGTTCCCGTGTCGGAGGTGTATTGTAGCCGCACTGAAATGCGTGTAACGGCGCGGCGGCAAGTGTCTGCCGTGGTGAACGTTACCTTTGACGGCTGAATTGTGTGCGTTGCGTTGCTTTGCTTTGCTTTCCCGGATGTGTATGTAACGTTCGTTGAGATGGTTCTGAGGAAGAATGTACGACAGTGCCCGTGCCGTCTATGTTCGTGTGCAAAGCCATTGTGTGTGTACGGAATGATGTCTGTAGGTGTTAGTGAACATGTTTTACCAGTGGGGGAAATGGATCGTCGATGGTTGCCGTCACGGTCGAGACAACGCACGCACGCACCCTCCCTCCCTCCCTCCCTCCCTACATGAAGGTGTCGAGAAAGTGTGTTAACTGGGGTTTGTTTGTCTTTCGTTAAAGGGAAGGGACGAGAGAGAGAGAGAGAGAGAGAGAGAGAGAGAGAGAGAGAGAGAGAGAGAGAGAGAGAGAGAGAGAGAGAGAGAGAAGCGAAGTGGGGATAGTGCGTTCATTTTGTGTGTGTGTTGTTTCGAGAATTGCGTCCGGGAATGGCGGTGGGCGTGCCCTGCATGTGGCCCGGAAGGCTGTTCGTTTCGCGGTAGTGTGTGGACAGGGGAGGGGCACGCGTAACGCTGCTGGCATGGCATGGCATGGCATTCGGGAGATGGGAGGGGGCAAACGAAGAAAACAAGAAGCGGGGGCTATAAAGACGGGGAGGGGCGCGGTGTGGGTGGCTTGCGCTGCGCTCGGCTGGCGCGTGCGGCGTTGTTTTTGTGCAAAAGAAGAGAAAACGAATGGGTTGCCGGGAGGGGGCCGTTGTTGTGTTGTGGTGTAGCCGCAGACGCGGCCGTCAGTGAACGTGGTGAGACCGACGGATGCGGGAGGGGCGGGGGCGGTGGTGAGAGCGGGGAAAACACTAGAAGAAGGAGAAAAACGCTGCAACCAACATAAAATGAGGCGTTTGTAACCTGCCAGCAACAAAACAACAACAAAAAAAAGGTCTATCAACATTGAATGTAAATGGAAATGGACCCAAGTGTAACCTCCCCGCACAAATAGTCGTAAGTAAGTGAGTGCGTGAATGATGATAAAAATGTGCCAGAATGTTGTTAACGTCCCTAGAAAATGAACGAACGAAGATTGATGGGAAACGCGCGATAATATGATGAATGGAAATAATGAACCATGAACATCTCAAGAGACATAATTGAAAACCCGATAAACGTTGTAAGGGCAGCGCTGGCTGACCTTCGGCCCTGTATTCTGAAACGTCCCCCTTTGAACAACAATGTATACAAAACTGCGCTTAAAGTGACGCACTATATTTTGAGCGCAACGCAATCTGACTATCAAAGATCCCTGCAAAAGAATGGCCCTGAGTAACATTAAAGTACACCTTTCGGAAATCACTTACCTCACAAAAATCGTCATTACTCGAAGTACGGCAATACAGCGAGCACCACTACTGCCAGCTAAATAAGAGATTCAAACTACGGAGGGCACTAACTACTGATAGGGATAGTTAGCAAAGTAAAGATTTTAATAGAGAACAACAAACAATGTATTTACCCTTAATATCATCACAAGTCATAATATATGTAATTTGAAAAGTCCGCCATATCTCTCCTCACATGCACCAGTGCTGGCGGCTCACCCCTAACTGCGCAACGGTACGCGCTGTTCACATCCAGCTATAGCAGGTTCATATGACAACAATGCAAACTGGCCACTGACTGCACACGGCACAGGCAGTGATTTTCACACAGAGCGCTACGTGGCATTACCAATAAAAAAAAATGTAAACAAACAGCCTACGTACAAATCAGAATAAAAAACAAAAAAAAAAAAGAGCAAAAGATCGTTACGTCAATGAAAAAAAAAGGCAAAAGAGGAAACAAACTGCATCTATATGTGCTCTTAACTGTAGATACCTGTACACAGCTTCGTGCAATGAATGCCGGCTCACATTGAATTTTTTGATTGTTGGAGGAAATATTCTTTAAATGGAAATGAATGGTTTTACCTTTAAAAAAAAGTTACTTTGGAAACAAAGTATTATTGGGGCATTTTGTTGTGAAGAAAATAGTTACAATTGACATACATTATTAGATTTGCGCAATGCAGCTTCATTACCTTACCTTTTATAACAATATGCATCGTCCCGAACGGAGACCAGAGTCGCGAGAAGAGCACGCCGCCGCCCGCTCAGTACAATCGTCCACTCGCTAATACTGTCGTCGACTGACTACGACCTCTCCCGACCCGCCACATAGAGATGACAACTGTTCCTGCCGACCCGCTACGTGCCACTAGTGTCGTGTGGCGCAGACTAGCGACGATAAGAAACTCTCTGGTCAGAGATTGTGTGGTGCCTCGCCATCGCTGGTAATGAGTACATAGGTGTTTGAGCGCGCGTACCGGAACACGCAGTGCGGAGCCCAGAGACTGTGTTGTCGAGGCCGTCGACGCAGTGCATGTCGGTCGGTCGAGTGCGTGCGGGAGGGCAGAGAGGCAGCGTCGGCACGGAGATGCACGCACGGGGGCTGCGGCGTGGCGCGTTTGCGGTAGGCGCCTTTGGTGGCAACGGCCGGGACAAGCAGCGGTGTATGGTGTGGTGCGGGCCGGACAGGGGCGGCGGAGGAGGAGGAGGAGGCGGCGGCGCGACGATGGCATTGGGGCGGAAACGGGGACGGCGACGGCGGATGTTGAGAGGCGTCACGCGCGGACCGACACAGACGCACAGATAGATAGATAGGAAGAAGAAGGGGCGGCTGGTGAGTGCAATTTAGGCGGTAGACACAAGAGGTCGGCACGGCATTTGCGTGATGTGGCGTTGTGACGGGGTGTGCTCGCTTGCCTCGTTTTGTTGATGCGCGCAGGAAGATGTGCAGAGCAGCGGCGGGCGGCTCGGTTCGGTTTGGCCCGGCGGGCCGCGCTGTTGTCGCGGACGTGAGCGCCCCCTGGCGGGTGGCCGGAGGCGGCGCGGCGTGTTGGACGTGTGGCTGGCGGCAGTGCACAATTGCGAGTGGCTGGCGGTGTGGCGGTTGGCGCGTCGGGCGGCCGAGAGAGAGGAGAGGTATGTGTTTGCGGGCGCGTTTGCTGCGCGGCGTCGTGCAGGGAGGGCGGGCGCTTGTCGACTGTGTGGCGAATTGGCGGCGTTGTGCTCCGGCCGAAGGCGTCGGGGAAAGGAGAGTTGGTCGTGATGTCATGTCGCGCCGTGTCATGTCTGCGAAACGGCTGCCGAGAGGTGTGGTGGTAGCGAGCCGGTCGGTGTCAGTGCGATGGGAATGTGCGTTTGGCGGTTTCGGTGTGCTTTTTGCGGCGTGAGAGTGGGGCGGGCGGGCAGGCGTGCTGTTGTTGGTTCCTTGTGTCTTGTGTGTAGCTTGATGGCAACGTGGAAGGACGCCTGTTTCCAGCCGTGCGTGTGGTTGTCGACGTTGACTGGTTTGGGGCGTGCCGTTGCACGTGCGTGTTTGGGTCGTTGGTGTGCTTTTGGCTGGCTGGCTGGCTGGCTGGCTGGCTGGCTGGCTGGCTGGCTGGCTGGCTGTGTGTACGGTGGATAGTGCAGTAGTTGTGTCGTTGCCACGGGCGTCGGGTGCGGCTGCGCGTAGTGGCGGAAAGGTGTCGCGTGACTTTGTGAATGGAGTGGGGCGGGGAAAGGAGCAGCGTGCCGCTGCGTCGTGGCCGTTAGCCAGAGGCTGTGCTTTGATAGTTTTGTGGACGGTTCGTGCGAGGCGATTTGTTGCCTGCCCTATGTTTGTTTGTTGTTTTTGGAGACGACGACTGGTTGGTGGCGTGCGCGCGAGCGAAGTGGCGGTGTGCGTTTCCCGTGCCGACTGCCGACTGCCGACTGCCGACTGCCGACTGCCGGCTGGCGACAGGTGCGCCGTCGGTGGGGTGGGTGGCCGGCACAAGTAGAGGCGGCGGCGGCGGCGGCGGCGGCGGCGTCGTTGCGGTGTGTTTGTGTTGTCGGCGACAGCTGTTTGTGCGGTGCGTGTGAATGGTGGTGCAAACGTGTGCTGGCGTTGAGGCTGCGACCGCGGCGTGTTGTTGGTTGATGTTGAACAGCGGCTGTGTGCGGTGGTGGTGTTGCCGCACGTGCATCCGGCCCGGCGCGGAAAGCGCAGTTGCGGCGGCCCTTCGGTGCCAGCCACGTCGCGTGAGCGGCGGGTTGCTCTGGTCGACACGTGGTGCTCTGGTTTGTTGTTTGGTGCCCTTTGGCCGGTGGGTGGTCCGTGTGTCTCGGTATCTGGTCGTGGTCGTGCTGCCCGTTTGTCGGCGTTGTCTGTGGCTTCGCTTTTGTTTTTGTTTTTGCGGCGTGCCGACGACCCGACGCGACCTTTACACCCAAAGTGTGGCGCCCGAAGGTGAACCAACGTAATCCGACCTCGGCGCTTAAGCTCTAAGCCTAAGCTGAGCGAACCGAACCTGTGTAGCGTTGCGTAGCGTGAGGTGAGGTGCGGTGAGGTCAGCCTCAGCGCCAAGTAAGCCAAGCTGTCCGGCCGTGAGGTGGGTGGGTGGGTGGGTGGGTAGGTAGGTGCGGCTGCTGCGGCCACCTGACGCCCGACGTGTGTTTGAATGCTTAACCTAAGTTTGAGGCTTAACCTAACCCAAGTGGCCTTAACCTAACCTAACCTAACCTAACCTAACCTCGGACGCCCGACGTGTGGTTTGAATGCTTAACCTAAGTTTGACGCTTAACCTAACACCGACCCTTAACCTAACCCAAGTGCCCCTAACCTAACCTAACCTAACCTAACCTTAATGTAACGTAACCTAACCTAACCTCTGACGCCTGACGTGTGTTTTGAATGCTTAACCTAACCCAAGTGCCCTTAACCCAACCCACGTCCACCGAACCTAACCGAGACGTGTGAACCTAATGTCTAACTCGTAACGCGTGATGTTGGCTGTCGTGTGTGCTGACGGCAGATTGGGTTGGTCTGTAGTTGCGGATTTCGGTTTGCCTCGGGCGAGGGGTTGGCTCGTAAGCGGCGAGGGGCGCTCCGGCGGAGCATGTTGCTTTGCAGGCGGCGCCCGTTTTTTGCGGCGGGCACAATTGAAATTGTTGGGAAACGAACGAAAGGGCTGTGAATGTTGGCGGGCGAGAGGAGGAGGACGTGGCCCGACGGCTGCGGGCCGATCGGGAAACGGTGGGAGGGCGATGGGGCGGCGGAGGTGCGTTTGCACGGCCGTCATCGCCGCACGCCTCCTCTTGTGTGGCTGTGGCGCCGGCCGCGCTGGCCGGGCTGCCGCGGCGACGGTGTGGGGCCTTTGCCGAAGGTTTGGCCATTGTGGCCGGTCGCCGGCTGGGGCTGTGGGGGCGGCATTTGGGCGTGGGCGGCGATTCTCGGCGGGCCGACCCAGGCTGTAGCGCGCGGTGGCTGCAGTTTGGCCGTGGTTTGCGGCGCTGCCGTGGCGACTGGTTGGCGACTGTGGTGTGGCTGTGTGTAGCCCCATCCTCGGTGGTTTGAAAGGCGCGGGTGGTTGTGGCGCAGGTGTGGGGCTGCTCCGCACAGGCTGTCGGACGTTGGGCGGTAGCAAGCGCGGGAGGCGCGGCGCGGCGGCGCGCAGAGTGGCGGCCGCTCTCTCGGCCGTCCGCGCCCGCCCGCGACACTGGCTGGGCCTGTGGCGCGAGGCGGCTATTCCTCTGCTGTGCGCTCCGCTCGCTGCGTGTCTCTTCTCGCTCTCGCTGCTCGCTGTGTTGTGTGTTAACGCGCGTCGTCGAAATGGCAGATCAGGCGGCTACGAACGAGACTGCTGCGGCACCCGCCGCCACCGGCACTACGAAGAAGGCAAAGTCTGCGTCGTCTGCGAAGAAGCCGCGCGCCAAGCCTGCGCACCCGCGCACCTCTGAGATGGTGACGGCCGCCATCAAGAGTCTGAAGGAGCGCGGCGGATCGTCGCTGCAGGCGATCAAGAAGTACATTGCCGCGCACTACAAGCTGGACGCGGAGAAGCTGGCGCCGTTTATCAAGAAGTACCTCAAGTCGGCCGTGGTGGCGGGCGAGCTGGTGCAGACGAAGGGGAAGGGCGCGTCCGGCTCTTTCAAGCTTGCCGGCGCCGGCGGCGGGGCGGCTGAGGGCGGCAAGGCTCGTGCTGGCGGTGCCAAGAAGAAGCGCGCCGCTCCGGCCAGCAAGGAGAAGAAGGGTGCCCGTGCGGCCGGCGCAAAGAAGGCTGGTGGCGTGAAGGCGGCGACTGGTCGGAAGGCGGGCGCCGCCAAGAAGGCGTCTGCGGCGTCGGCCGCTCCCGCCGGTGCGAAGAAGGCGGCTGCTGCCAAGCCGGCCAAGGCCAAGTCGCCGTCGAAGGCGAAGAAGGCCGCCAAGGTTCCGACGAAGAAGCCGAAGGCGCCGCGCCCGAAGAAGGCGACGACGCCGTCTAAGGCGAAGGCGTCGCCCAAGAAGAAGAAGTAGAGGAGAAGAAGAAAGGAATGGGAAAGGAAAGGAAGGGTTGGCGGTTGACTCCGTCGTCCCCACCCCCCGTCCCCGTCGTCTAGTGGCGCGCAAGAGACGCGCGGCCCAAAACGGCCCTTCTCAGGGCCATCAAAGCACGTCGGGAAGGTTTTGATTGTCGTGTTGCGGTGTGGTTGTGCCGTCTGGCGTTTCTGTATGCCCGTGTGTGGATACTGTTTGCGTGCCGTGGTGGTTGGATTGCGGGGGGTCGGTGGCGGGTGCGGGCGGCGGTAGCGGTTGCTTGTCGCCGTTTTTGGTCGCGGCCGGCCGACGGTTGGTTTGTGTCATGTTGTTTGAATACTTTGGTTTGTCTGTCTGTTTGCCTGCCTTCTCCTCGGATGTGTCTTGTCTTGGTTGTGTGTGTGTTCTTGCAACGGGGGCGGGGGACGTTGAGATGTGGAAAGGGTCGGTGGCGTTGGACGAGCCTGCGTGCCTGGCTGGCCGTTGGTGCGGGTTTTTGTTTTGTTTGTTTGTTTGTTTCGAAACGAAGCGGCGGCCGGCCAGCCACCCGTGTGGTTGACGGCGTCGGCCGATGGGTGTTGTGCGCTTTGAGCGCCGCGCCGGGGAGGGATGATGTTGATTGATTGTTGCGCGCGCCAGCAAGCTGGCAGAGGAGAGCGGCTGTGGCGGACGGACGGGAAGTGGAAGCGGTGTTTTGTCTTTGGTTCTCTGGTTGTGGGGCGAGAGGCGACCGACAAAGTTTGCTCGCGACGGAGTGATGTTAGTGGCCCTTAAAAGGGCCGTTTTGTTTGTTTGCGTGCGTGGGCGGTGCCCAGCGGCTGGCGCGGTGTTTAGGCGCGCTCGCCGCGGATGCGGCGCGCGAGCTGGATGTCCTTGGGCATGATGG